>NW_027618235.1:0-80586 GCF_964187855.1 Myxine glutinosa
GAAAAGTGGTTTTTCAACACTAGCACAAGTGCGAAAAGTGGTTTTTCAACACTAACACAAGTGCGAAAAGTGGTTTTTCAACACTATCCCAAGTGCAAAAAGTGTTTTTTCCACACTAATACAAGTGCAAAAGTGGTTTCCTGCACCAACACATGTGCGAAAAGTGGTTTTTCAACACTAACACAAGTGCGAAAAGTGGTTTTTCAACACTAACACAAGTGCGAAAAGTGGTTTTTCCACACTAATACAAGTGCAAAAGTGGTTTCCTGCACCAACACATGTGCGAAAAGTGGTTTTTCAACACTAACACAAGTGCGAAAAGTGGTTTTTCAACACTAACACAAGTGCGAAAAGTGGTTTTTCAACACTAACACAAGAGCTAAAAGTGTTTTTTCCACACTAATACAAGTGCAAAAGTGGTTTCCTGCACCAACACAAGTGCGAAAAGTAGTTTTTCAACACTAACACAAGTGCGAAAAGTGGTTTTTCAACACTAACACAAGTGCGAAAAGTGGTTTTTCAACACTAACACAAGTGCGAAAAGTGATTTTTCCACACTAATACAAGTGCAAAAGTGGTTTCCTGCACCAACACAAGTGCGAAAAGTGGTTTTTCAACACTAACACAAGTGCAAAAAGTGGTTTTTCAACACTAACACAAGTGCGAAAAGTGGTTTTTCAACACTATCACAAGTGCAAAAAGTGTTTTTTCCACACTAATACAAGTGCAAAAGTGGTTTCCTGCACCAACACAAGTGCAAAAAGTGGTTTTTCAACACTAACACAAGTGCAAAAAGTGGTTTTTCAACACTATCACAAGTGCAAAAAGTGTTTTTCCACACTAATACAAGTGCAAAAGTGGTTTCCTGCTCCAACACAAGTGCAAAAAGTGGTTTTTCAACACTAACACAAGTGCGAAAAGTGGTTTTTCAACACTAACACAAGTGCGAAAAGTGGTTTTTCAACACTAACACAAGTGCGAAAAGTGGTTTTTCAACATTAACACAAGTGCGAAAAGTGTTTTTTCCACACTAATACAAGTGCAAAAGTGGTTTCCTGCACCAACACAAGTGTGAAAAGTGGTTTTTCAACACTAACACAAGTGCGAAAAGTGGTTTTTCAACACTAACACAAGTGCGAAAAGTGGTTTTTCAACACTAACACAAGTGCGAAAAGTGGTTTTTCCACACTAATACAAGTGCAAAAGTGGTTTCCTGCACCAACACAACTGCGAAAAGTGGTTTTTCAACACTAACACAAGTGCGAAAAGTGGTTTTTCAACACTAACACAAGTGCCAAAAGTGGCTTTTCCACACTAATACAAGTGCAAAAGTGGTTTCCTGCACCAACACAAGTGCGAAAAGTTGTCTTTCAACACTAACACAAGTGCGAAAAGTGGTTTTTCAACACTAACACAAGTGCGAAAAGTGGTTTTTCCACACTAATACAAGTGCAAAAGTGGTTTCCTGCACCAACACAAGTCCGAAAAGTGGTTTTTCAACACTAACACAAGTGCGAAAAGTGGTTTTTCAACACTATCACAAGTGCAAAAAGTGGTTTTTCAACACTAACACAAGTGCGAAAAGTGGTTTCCTGCACCAACACAAGTGCGAAAAGTGGTTTTTCAACACCAACACAAGTGCGAAAAGTGGTTTTTCAACACTAACACAAGTGCGAAAAGTGTTTTTTCCACACTAATACAAGTGCAAAAGTGGTTTCCTGCACCAACACAAGTGCGAAAAGTGGTTTTTCAACACTAACACAAGTGCGAAAAGTGGTTTTTCAACACTAACACAAGTGCGAAAAGTGTTTTTTCCACACTAATACAAGTGCATAAGTGGTTTCCTGCACCAACACAAGTGCGAAAAGTGGTTTTTCAACACTAACACAAGTGCGAAAAGTGGTTTTTCAACACTAACACAAGTGCGAAAAGTGGTTTTTCAACACTAACACAAGTGCGAAAAGTGGTTTTTCCACACTAATACAAGTGCAAAAGTGGTTTTCTGCACCAACACAACTGCGAAAAGTGGTTTTTCAACACTAACACAAGTGCGAAAAGTGGTTTTTCAACACTAACACAAGTGCCAAAAGTGGTTTCCTGCACCAACACAACTGCGATAAGTGGTTTTTCAACACTAACACAAGTGCGAAAAGTGGTTTTTCAACACTAATACAAGTGCCAAAGTGGTTTCCTGCACCAACACTAGTGCGAAAAGTGGTTTTTCAACACTAACACAAGTGCGAAAAGTGGTTTGTCAACACTATCACAAGTGCAAAAAGTGTTTTTTCCACACTAATACAAGTGCAAAAGTGGTTTCGTGCACCAAAACAAGTGCGAAAAGTGGTTTTTCAACACTAACACAAGTGCGAAAAGTGGTTTTTCAACACTAACACAAGTGCGAAAAGTGGTTTTTCAACATTAACACAAGTGCGAAAAGTGTTTTTTCCACACTAATACAAGTGCAAATGTGGTTTCCTGCACCAACACAAGTGCGAAAAGTGGTTTTTCAACACTAACACAAGTGCGAAAAGTGGTTTTTCAACACTAACACAAGTGCGAAAAGTATTTTTTCCACACTAATACAAGTGCAAAAGTGGTTTCCTGCACCAACACAAGGGCGAAAAGTGGTTTTTCAACACTAACACAAGTGCGAAAAGTGGTTTTTCAACACTAACACAAGTGCGAAAAGTGGTTTTTCAACACTAACACAAGTGCGAAAAGTGGTTTTTCCACACTAATACAAGTGCAAAAGTGGTTTCCTGCACCAACACAACTGCGAAAAGTGGTTTTTCAACACTAACACAAGTGCGAAAAGTGGTTTTTCAACACTAACACAAGTGCCAAAAGTGGCTTTTCCACACTAATACAAGTGCAAAAGTGGTTTCCTGCACCAACACAAGTGCGAAAAGTTGTCTTTCAACACTAACACAAGTGTGAAAAGTGGTTTTTCCACACTAATGCAAGTGCAAAAGTGGTTTCCTGCACCAACACAAGTGCGAAAAGTGGTTTTTCAACACTAACACAAGTGCGAAAAGTGGTTTTTCAACACTATCACAAGTGCAAAAAGTGTTTTTTCCACACTAATACAAGTGCAAAAGTGGTTTCCTGCACCAACACAAGTGCGAAAAGTGGTTTTTCAACACTAACACAAATGCGAAAAGTGGTTTTCCAACACTAACACAAGTGCGAAAAGTGGTTTTACCACACTAATACAAGTGCAATAGTGGTTTCCTGCACCAACACAAGTGCGAAAAGTGGTTTTTCAACACTATCAAAAGTGCAAAAAGTGTTTTTTCCACACTAATACAAATGCAAAAGTGGTTTCCTGCACCAACACAAGTGCGAAAAGTGGTTTTTCAACACTAACACAAGTGCGAAAAGTGGTTTTTCAACACTAACACAAGTGCGAAAAGTGGTTTTTCAACACTAACACAAGTGCGAAAAGTGTTTTTTCCACACTAATACAAGTGCAAAAGTGGTTTCCTGCACCAACACAAGTGCGAAAAGTGGTTTTTCAACACTAGCACAAGTGCGAAAAGTGGTTTTTCAACACTAACACAAGTGCGAAAAGTGGTTTTTCAACACTATCCCAAGTGCAAAAAGTGTTTTTTCCACACCAATACAAGTGCAAAAGTGGTTTCCTGCACCAACACATGTGCGAAAAGTGGTTTTTCAACACTAACACAAGTGCGAAAAGTGGTTTTTCAACACTAACACAAGTGCGAAAAGTGGTTTTTCCACACTAATACAAGTGCAAAAGTGGTTTCCTGCACCAACACATGTGCGAAAAGTGGTTTTTCAACACTAACACAAGTGCGAAAAGTGGTTTTTCAACACTAACACAAGTGCGAAAAGTGGTTTTTCAACACTAACACAAGAGCTAAAAGTGTTTTTTCCACACTAATACAAGTGCAAAAGTGGTTTCCTGCACCAACACAAGTGCGAAAAGTAGTTTTTCAACACTAACACAAGTGCGAAAAGTGGTTTTTCAACACTAACACAAGTGCGAAAAGTGGTTTTTCAACACTAACACAAGTGCGAAAAGTGATTTTTCCACACTAATACAAGTGCAAAAGTGGTTTCCTGCACCAACACAAGTGCGAAAAGTGGTTTTTCAACACTAACACAAGTGCGAAAAGTGGTTTTTCAACACTAACACAAGTGCGAAAAGTGGTTTTTCAACACTATGACAAGTGCAAAAAGTGTTTTTTCCACACTAATACAAGTGCAAAAGTGGTTTCCTGCACCAACACAAGTGCAAAAAGTGGTTTTTCAACACTAACACAAGTGCAAAAAGTGGTTTTTCAACACTATCACAAGTGCAAAAAGTGTTTTTCCACACTAATACAAGTGCAAAAGTGGTTTCCTGCTCCAACACAAGTGCAAAAAGTGGTTTTTCAACACTAACACAAGTGCGAAAAGTGGTTTTTCAACACTAACACAAGTGCGAAAAGTGGTTTTTCAACACTAACACAAGTGCGAAAAGTGGTTTTTCAACATTAACACAAGTGCGAAAAGTGTTTTTTCCACACTAATACAAGTGCAAAAGTGGTTTCCTGCACCAACACAAGTGCGAAAAGTGGTTTTTCAACACTAACACAAGTGCGAAAAGTGGTTTTTCAACACTAACACAAGTGCGAAAAGTGGTTTTTCAACACTAACACAAGTGCGAAAAGTGGTTTTTCCACACTAATACAAGTGCAAAAGTGGTTTCCTGCACCAACACAACTGCGAAAAGTGGTTTTTCAACACTAACACAAGTGCGAAAAGTGGTTTTTCAACACTAACACAAGTGCCAAAAGTGGCTTTTCCACACTAATACAAGTGCAAAAGTGGTTTCCTGCACCAACACAAGTGCGAAAAGTTGTCTTTCAACACTAACACAAGTGCGAAAAGTGGTTTTTCAACACTAACACAAGTGCGAAAAGTGGTTTTTCCACACTAATACAAGTGCAAAAGTGGTTTCCTGCACCAACACAAGTCCGAAAAGTGGTTTTTCAACACTAACACAAGTGCGAAAAGTGGTTTTTCAACACTATCACAAGTGCAAAAAGTGGTTTTTCAACACTAACACAAGTGCGAAAAGTGGTTTCCTGCACCAACACAAGTGCGAAAAGTGGTTTTTCAACACTAACTCAAGTGCGAAAAGTGGTTTTTCAACACTAACACAAGTGCGAAAAGTGGTTTTTCAACACTATCACAAGTGCAAAAAGTGTTTTTTCCACACTAATACAAGTGCAAAAGTGGTTTCCTGCACCAACACAAGTGCGAAAAGTGGTTTTTCAACACAAACACAAGTGCGAAAAGTGGTTTTTCAACACTAACACAAGTGCGAAAAGTGATTTTTCAACACTAACACAAGTGCGAAAAGTGGTTTTTCCACACTAATACAAGTGCAAAAGTGGTTTCCTGCACCAACACAAGTGCGAAAAGTGGTTTTTCAACACTAACAAAAGTGCGAAAAGTGGTTTTTCAACACTATCACAAGTGCAAAAAGTCTTTTTTCCACACTAATACAAGTGCAAAAGTGGTTTCCTGCACCAACACAAGTGCGAAAAGTGGTTTTACAACACTAACACAAGTGCGAAAAGTGGTTTTTCAACACTAACACAAGTGCGAAAAGTGGTTTTTCAACACTAACACAAGTGCGAAAAGTGGTTTTTCCACACTAATACAAGTGCAAAAGTGGTTTCCTGCACCAACACAACTGCGAAAAGTGGTTTTTCAACACAAACACAAGTGCGAAAAGTGGTTTTTCAACACTAACACAAGTGCGAAAAGTGGTTTTTCAACACTAACACAAGTGCGAAAAGTGGTTTTTCCACACTAATACAAGTGCAAAAGTGGTTTCCTGCACCAACACAACTGCGAAAAGTGGTTTTTCAACACTAACACAAGTGCGAAAAGTGGTTTTTCAACACTAACACAAGTGCCAAAAGTGGCTTTTCCACACTAATACAAGTGCAAAAGTGGTTTCCTGCACCAACACAAGTGCGAAAAGTTGTCTTTCAACACTAACACAAGTGTGAAAAGTGGTTTTTCCACACTAATACAAGTGCAAAAGTGGTTTCCTGCACCAACACAAGTGCGAAAAGTGGTTTTTCAACACTAACACAAGTGCGAAAAGTGGTTTTTCAACACTATCACAAGTGCAAAAAGTGTTTTTTCCACACTAATACAAGTGCAAAAGTGGTTTCCTGCACCAACACAAGTGCGAAAAGTGGTTTTTCAACACTAACACAAATGCGAAAAGTGGTTTTCCAACACTAACACAAGTGCGAAAAGTGGTTTTACCACACTAATACAAGTGCAATAGTGGTTTCCTGCACCAACACAAGTGCGAAAAGTGGTTTTTCAACACTATCAAAAGTGCAAAAAGTGTTTTTTCCACACTAATACAAATGCAAAAGTGGTTTCCTGCACCAACACAAGTGCGAAAAGTGGTTTTTCAACACTAACACAAGTGCGAAAAGTGGTTTTTCAACACTAACACAAGTGCGAAAAGTGGTTTTTCAACACTAACACAAGTGCGAAAAGTGTTTTTTCCACACTAATACAAGTGCAAAAGTGGTTTCCTGCACCAACACAAGTGGGAAAAGTGGTTTTTCAACACTAGCACAAGTGCGAAAAGTGGTTTTTCAACACTAACACAAGTGCGAAAAGTGGTTTTTCAACACTATCCCAAGTGCAAAAAGTGTTTTTTCCACACTAATACAAGTGCAAAAGTGGTTTCCTGCACCAACACATGTGCGAAAAGTGGTTTTTCAACACTAACACAAGTGCGAAAAGTGGTTTTTCAACACTAACACAAGTGCGAAAAGTGGTTTTTCCACACTAATACAAGTGCAAAAGTGGTTTCCTGCACCAACACATGTGCGAAAAGTGGTTTTTCAACACTAACACAAGTGCGAAAAGTGGTTTTTCAACACTAACACAAGTGCGAAAAGTGGTTTTTCAACACTAACACAAGAGCTAAAAGTGTTTTTTCCACACTAATACAAGTGCAAAAGTGGTTTCCTGCACCAACACAAGTGCGAAAAGTAGTTTTTCAACACTAACACAAGTGCGAAAAGTGGTTTTTCAACACTAACACAAGTGCGAAAAGTGGTTTTTCAACACTAACACAAGTGCGAAAAGTGATTTTTCCACACTAATACAAGTGCAAAAGTGGTTTCCTGCACCAACACAAGTGCGAAAAGTGGTTTTTCAACACTAACACAAGTGCAAAAAGTGGTTTTTCAACACTAACACAAGTGCGAAAAGTGGTTTTTCAACACTATCACAAGTGCAAAAAGTGTTTTTTCCACACTAATACAAGTGCAAAAGTGGTTTCCTGCACCAACACAAGTGCAAAAAGTGGTTTTTCAACACTAACACAAGTGCAAAAAGTGGTTTTTCAACACTATCACAAGTGCAAAAAGTGTTTTTCCACACTAATACAAGTGCAAAAGTGGTTTCCTGCTCCAACACAAGTGCAAAAAGTGGTTTTTCAACACTAACACAAGTGCGAAAAGTGGTTTTTCAACACTAACACAAGTGCGAAAAGTGGTTTTTCAACACTAACACAAGTGCGAAAAGTGGTTTTTCAACATTAACACAAGTGCGAAAAGTGTTTTTTCCACACTAATACAAGTGCAAAAGTGGTTTCCTGCACCAACACAAGTGTGAAAAGTGGTTTTTCAACACTAACACAAGTGCGAAAAGTGGTTTTTCAACACTAACACAAGTGCGAAAAGTGGTTTTTCAACACTAACACAAGTGCGAAAAGTGGTTTTTCCACACTAATACAAGTGCAAAAGTGGTTTCCTGCACCAACACAACTGCGAAAAGTGGTTTTTCAACACTAACACAAGTGCGAAAAGTGGTTTTTCAACACTAACACAAGTGCCAAAAGTGGCTTTTCCACACTAATACAAGTGCAAAAGTGGTTTCCTGCACCAACACAAGTGCGAAAAGTTGTCTTTCAACACTAACACAAGTGCGAAAAGTGGTTTTTCAACACTAACACAAGTGCGAAAAGTGGTTTTTCCACACTAATACAAGTGCAAAAGTGGTTTCCTGCACCAACACAAGTCCGAAAAGTGGTTTTTCAACACTAACACAAGTGCGAAAAGTGGTTTTTCAACACTATCACAAGTGCAAAAAGTGGTTTTTCAACACTAACACAAGTGCGAAAAGTGGTTTCCTGCACCAACACAAGTGCGAAAAGTGGTTTTTCAACACCAACACAAGTGCGAAAAGTGGTTTTTCAACACTAACACAAGTGCGAAAAGTGTTTTTTCCACACTAATACAAGTGCAAAAGTGGTTTCCTGCACCAACACAAGTGCGAAAAGTGGTTTTTCAACACTAACACAAGTGCGAAAAGTGGTTTTTCAACACTAACACAAGTGCGAAAAGTGTTTTTTCCACACTAATACAAGTGCATAAGTGGTTTCCTGCACCAACACAAGTGCGAAAAGTGGTTTTTCAACACTAACACAAGTGCGAAAAGTGGTTTTTCAACACTAACACAAGTGCGAAAAGTGGTTTTTCAACACTAACACAAGTGCGAAAAGTGGTTTTTCCACACTAATACAAGTGCAAAAGTGGTTTTCTGCACCAACACAACTGCGAAAAGTGGTTTTTCAACACTAACACAAGTGCGAAAAGTGGTTTTTCAACACTAACACAAGTGCCAAAAGTGGTTTCCTGCACCAACACAACTGCGATAAGTGGTTTTTCAACACTAACACAAGTGCGAAAAGTGGTTTTTCAACACTAATACAAGTGCCAAAGTGGTTTCCTGCACCAACACTAGTGCGAAAAGTGGTTTTTCAACACTAACACAAGTGCGAAAAGTGGTTTGTCAACACTATCACAAGTGCAAAAAGTGTTTTTTCCACACTAATACAAGTGCAAAAGTGGTTTCGTGCACCAAAACAAGTGCGAAAAGTGGTTTTTCAACACTAACACAAGTGCGAAAAGTGGTTTTTCAACACTAACACAAGTGCGAAAAGTGGTTTTTCAACATTAACACAAGTGCGAAAAGTGTTTTTTCCACACTAATACAAGTGCAAATGTGGTTTCCTGCACCAACACAAGTGCGAAAAGTGGTTTTTCAACACTAACACAAGTGCGAAAAGTGGTTTTTCAACACTAACACAAGTGCGAAAAGTATTTTTTCCACACTAATACAAGTGCAAAAGTGGTTTCCTGCACCAACACAAGGGCGAAAAGTGGTTTTTCAACACTAACACAAGTGCGAAAAGTGGTTTTTCAACACTAACACAAGTGCGAAAAGTGGTTTTTCAACACTAACACAAGTGCGAAAAGTGGTTTTTCCACACTAATACAAGTGCAAAAGTGGTTTCCTGCACCAACACAACTGCGAAAAGTGGTTTTTCAACACTAACACAAGTGCGAAAAGTGGTTTTTCAACACTAACACAAGTGCCAAAAGTGGCTTTTCCACACTAATACAAGTGCAAAAGTGGTTTCCTGCACCAACACAAGTGCGAAAAGTTGTCTTTCAACACTAACACAAGTGTGAAAAGTGGTTTTTCCACACTAATGCAAGTGCAAAAGTGGTTTCCTGCACCAACACAAGTGCGAAAAGTGGTTTTTCAACACTAACACAAGTGCGAAAAGTGGTTTTTCAACACTATCACAAGTGCAAAAAGTGTTTTTTCCACACTAATACAAGTGCAAAAGTGGTTTCCTGCACCAACACAAGTGCGAAAAGTGGTTTTTCAACACTAACACAAATGCGAAAAGTGGTTTTCCAACACTAACACAAGTGCGAAAAGTGGTTTTACCACACTAATACAAGTGCAATAGTGGTTTCCTGCACCAACACAAGTGCGAAAAGTGGTTTTTCAACACTATCAAAAGTGCAAAAAGTGTTTTTTCCACACTAATACAAATGCAAAAGTGGTTTCCTGCACCAACACAAGTGCGAAAAGTGGTTTTTCAACACTAACACAAGTGCGAAAAGTGGTTTTTCAACACTAACACAAGTGCGAAAAGTGGTTTTTCAACACTAACACAAGTGCGAAAAGTGTTTTTTCCACACTAATACAAGTGCAAAAGTGGTTTCCTGCACCAACACAAGTGCGAAAAGTGGTTTTTCAACACTAGCACAAGTGCGAAAAGTGGTTTTTCAACACTAACACAAGTGCGAAAAGTGGTTTTTCAACACTATCCCAAGTGCAAAAAGTGTTTTTTCCACACCAATACAAGTGCAAAAGTGGTTTCCTGCACCAACACATGTGCGAAAAGTGGTTTTTCAACACTAACACAAGTGCGAAAAGTGGTTTTTCAACACTAACACAAGTGCGAAAAGTGGTTTTTCCACACTAATACAAGTGCAAAAGTGGTTTCCTGCACCAACACATGTGCGAAAAGTGGTTTTTCAACACTAACACAAGTGCGAAAAGTGGTTTTTCAACACTAACACAAGTGCGAAAAGTGGTTTTTCAACACTAACACAAGAGCTAAAAGTGTTTTTTCCACACTAATACAAGTGCAAAAGTGGTTTCCTGCACCAACACAAGTGCGAAAAGTAGTTTTTCAACACTAACACAAGTGCGAAAAGTGGTTTTTCAACACTAACACAAGTGCGAAAAGTGGTTTTTCAACACTAACACAAGTGCGAAAAGTGATTTTTCCACACTAATACAAGTGCAAAAGTGGTTTCCTGCACCAACACAAGTGCGAAAAGTGGTTTTTCAACACTAACACAAGTGCGAAAAGTGGTTTTTCAACACTAACACAAGTGCGAAAAGTGGTTTTTCAACACTATGACAAGTGCAAAAAGTGTTTTTTCCACACTAATACAAGTGCAAAAGTGGTTTCCTGCACCAACACAAGTGCAAAAAGTGGTTTTTCAACACTAACACAAGTGCAAAAAGTGGTTTTTCAACACTATCACAAGTGCAAAAAGTGTTTTTCCACACTAATACAAGTGCAAAAGTGGTTTCCTGCTCCAACACAAGTGCAAAAAGTGGTTTTTCAACACTAACACAAGTGCGAAAAGTGGTTTTTCAACACTAACACAAGTGCGAAAAGTGGTTTTTCAACACTAACACAAGTGCGAAAAGTGGTTTTTCAACATTAACACAAGTGCGAAAAGTGTTTTTTCCACACTAATACAAGTGCAAAAGTGGTTTCCTGCACCAACACAAGTGCGAAAAGTGGTTTTTCAACACTAACACAAGTGCGAAAAGTGGTTTTTCAACACTAACACAAGTGCGAAAAGTGGTTTTTCAACACTAACACAAGTGCGAAAAGTGGTTTTTCCACACTAATACAAGTGCAAAAGTGGTTTCCTGCACCAACACAACTGCGAAAAGTGGTTTTTCAACACTAACACAAGTGCGAAAAGTGGTTTTTCAACACTAACACAAGTGCCAAAAGTGGCTTTTCCACACTAATACAAGTGCAAAAGTGGTTTCCTGCACCAACACAAGTGCGAAAAGTTGTCTTTCAACACTAACACAAGTGCGAAAAGTGGTTTTTCAACACTAACACAAGTGCGAAAAGTGGTTTTTTCCACACTAATACAAGTGCAAAAGTGGTTTCCTGCACCAACACAAGTCCGAAAAGTGGTTTTTCAACACTAACACAAGTGCGAAAAGTGGTTTTTCAACACTATCACAAGTGCAAAAAGTGGTTTTTCAACACTAACACAAGTGCGAAAAGTGGTTTCCTGCACCAACACAAGTGCGAAAAGTGGTTTTTCAACACTAACTCAAGTGCGAAAAGTGGTTTTTCAACACTAACACAAGTGCGAAAAGTGGTTTTTCAACACTATCACAAGTGCAAAAAGTGTTTTTTCCACACTAATACAAGTGCAAAAGTGGTTTCCTGCACCAACACAAGTGCGAAAAGTGGTTTTTCAACACAAACACAAGTGCGAAAAGTGGTTTTTCAACACTAACACAAGTGCGAAAAGTGATTTTTCAACACTAACACAAGTGCGAAAAGTGGTTTTTCCACACTAATACAAGTGCAAAAGTGGTTTCCTGCACCAACACAAGTGCGAAAAGTGGTTTTTCAACACTAACAAAAGTGCGAAAAGTGGTTTTTCAACACTATCACAAGTGCAAAAAGTCTTTTTTCCACACTAATACAAGTGCAAAAGTGGTTTCCTGCACCAACACAAGTGCGAAAAGTGGTTTTACAACACTAACACAAGTGCGAAAAGTGGCTTTTCAACACTAACACAAGTGCAAAAAGTGGTTTTTCCACACTAATACAAGTGCAAAAGTGGTTTCCTGCACCAACACAAGTGCGAAAAGTGGTTTATCAACACTAACACAAGTGCGAAAAGTGGTTTTTCAACACTAACACAAGTGCGAAAAGTGGTTTTTCAACACTAACACAAGTGCGAAAAGTGTTTTTTCCACACTAATACAAGTGCAAAAGTGGTTTCCTGCACCAACACAAGTGCGAAAAGTGGTTTTTCAACACTAACACAAGTGCGAAAAGTGGTTTTTCAACACTAACACAAGTGCGAAAAGTGTTTTTTCCACACTAATACAAGTGCAAAAGTGGTTTCCTGCACCAACACAAGTGCGAAAAGTGGTTTTTCAACACTAACACAAGTGCGAAAAGTGGTTTTTTAACACTAACACAAGTGCGAAAAGTGGTTTTTCAACACTAACACAAGTGCGAAAAGTGGTTTTTCCACACTAATACAAGTGCAAAAGTGGTTTCCTGCACCAACACAACTGCGAAAAGTGGTTTTTCAACACTAACACAAGTGCGAAAAGTGGTTTTTCAACACTAACACAAGTGCCAAAAGTGGCTTTCCCACACTAATACAAGTGCAAAAGTGGTTTCCTGCACCAACACAAGTGCGAAAAGTTGTCTTTCAACACTAACACAAGTGTGAAAAGTGGTTTTTCCACACTAATACAAGTGCAAAAGTGGTTTCCTGCACCAACACAAGTGCGAAAAGTGGTTTTTCAACACTAACACAAGTGCGAAAAGTGGTTTTTCAACACTATCACAAGTGCAAAAAGTGTTTTTTCCACACTAATACAAGTGCAAAAGTGGTTTCCTGCACCAACACAAGTGCGAAAAGTGGTTTTTCAACACTAACACAAATGCGAAAAGTGGTTTTCCAACACTAACACAAGTGCGAAAAGTGGTTTTACCACACTAATACAAGTGCAATAGTGGTTTCCTGCACAAACACAAGTGCGAAAAGTGGTTTTTCAACACTATCAAAAGTGCAAAAAGTGTTTTTTCCACACTAATACAAGTGCAAAAGTGGTTTCCTGCACCAACACAAGTGCGAAAAGTGGTTTTTCAACACTAACACAAGTGCGAAAAGTGGTTTTTCAACACTAACACAAGTGCGAAAAAGTGGTTTTTCAACACTAACACAAGTGCGAAAAGTGTTTTTTCCACACTAATACAAGTGCAAAAGTGGTTTCCTGCACCAACACAAGTGCGAAAAGTGGTTTTTCAACACTAACACAAGTGCGAAAAGTGGTTTTTCAACACTAACACAAGTGCGAAAAGTGGTTTTTCAACACTATCCCAAGTGCAAAAAAGTGTTTTTTCCACACTAATACAAGTGCAAAAGTGGTTTCCTGCACCAACACATGTGCGAAAAGTGGTTTTTCAACACTAACACAAGTGCGAAAAGTGGTTTTTCAACACTAACACAAGTGCGAAAAGTGGTTTTTCCACACTAATACAAGTGCAAAAGTGGTTTCCTGCACCAACACATGTGCGAAAAGTGGTTTTTCAACACTAACACAAGTGCGAAAAGTGGTTTTTCAACACTAACACAAGTGCGAAAAGTGGTTTTTCAACACTAACACAAGAGCGAAAAGTGTTTTTTTCCACACTAATACAAGTGCAAAAGTGGTTTCCTGCACCAACACAAGTGCGAAAAGTAGTTTTTCAACACTAACACAAGTGCGAAAAGTGGTTTTCCAACACTAACACAAGTGCGAAAAGTGGTTTTACCACACTAATACAAGTGCAATAGTGGTTTCCTGCACCAACACAAGTGCGAAAAGTGGTTTTTTCAACACTAACACAAGTGCGAAAAGTGGTTTTTCAACACTAACACAAGTGCGAAAAGTGGTTTTTCAACACTAACACAAGTGCGAAAAGTGTTTTTTCCACACTAATACAAGTGCAAAAGTGGTTTCCTGCACCAACACAAGTGCGAAAAGTGGTTTTTCAACACTAACACAAGTGCGAAAAGTGGTTTTTCAACACTAACACAAGTGCGAAAAGTGGTTTTTCAACACTATCCCAAGTGCAAAAAAGTGTTTTTTCCACACTAATACAAGTGCAAAAGTGGTTTCCTGCACCAACACATGTGCGAAAAGTGGTTTTTCAACACTAACACAAGTGCGAAAAGTGGTTTTTCAACACTAACACAAGTGCGAAAAGTGGTTTTTCCACACTAATACAAGTGCAAAAGTGGTTTCCTGCACCAACACATGTGCGAAAAGTGGTTTTTCAACACTAACGCAAGTGCGAAAAGTGGTTTTTCAACACTAACACAAGTGCGAAAAGTGGTTTTTCAACACTAACACAAGAGCGAAAAGTGTTTTTTCCACACTAATACAAGTGCAAAAGTGGTTTCCTGCACCAACACAAGTGCGAAAAGTAGTTTTTCAACACTAACACAAGTGCGAAAAGTGGTTTTCCAACACTAACACAAGTGCGAAAAGTGGTTTTACCACACTAATACAAGTGCAATAGTGGTTTCCTGCACCAACACAAGTGCGAAAAGTGGTTTTTCAACACTAACACAAATGCGAAAAGTGGTTTTCCAACACTAACACAAGTGCGAAAAGTGGTTTTACCACACTAATACAAGTGCAAAAGTGGTTTCCTGCACCAACACAAGTGCGAAAAGTGGTTTTTCAACACTAACACAAGTGCGAAAAGTGGTTTTTCAACAGTAACACAAGTGCGAAAAGTGGTTTTTCAACACTAACACAAGTGCGAAAAGTGATTTTTCCACACTAATACAAGTGCAAAAGTGGTTTCCTGCACCAACACAAGTGCGAAAAGTGGTTTTTCAACACTAACAAAAGTGCGAAAAGTGGTTTTTCAACACTATCACAAGTGCAAAAAGTCTTTATTCCACACTAATACAAGTGCAAAAGTGGTTTCCTGCACCAACACAAGTGCGAAAAGTGGTTTTTCAACACTAACACAAGTGCGAAAAGTGGCTTTTCAACACTAACACAAGTGCGAAAAGTGGTTTTTCCACACTAATACAAGTGCAAAAGTGGTTTCCTGCACCAACACAAGTGCGAAAAGTGGTTTTTCAACACTAACACAAGTGCGAAAAGTGGTTTTTCAACACTAACACAAGTGCGAAAAGTGGTTTTTCAAAACTAACACAAGTGCGAAAAGTGTTTTTTCCACACTAATACAAGTGCAAAAGTGGTTTCCTGCACCAACACATGTGCGAAAAGTGGTTTTTCAACACTAACACAAGTGCGAAAAGTGGTTTTTCAACACTAACACAAGTGCGAAAAGTGGTTTTTCCACACTAATACAAGTGCAAAAGTGGTTTCCTGCACCAACACATGTGCGAAAAGTGGTTTTTCAACACTAACACAAGTGCGAAAAGTGGTTTTTCAACACTAACACAAGTGCGAAAAGTGGTTTTTCAACACTAACACAAGAGCTAAAAGTGTTTTTTCCACACTAATACAAGTGCAAAAGTGGTTTCCTGCACCAACACAAGTGCGAAAAAGTAGTTTTTTCACACTAACACAAGTGCGAAAAGTGGTTTTTCAACACTAACACAAGTGCGAAAAGTGGTTTTTCAACACTAACACAAGTGCGAAAAGTGATTTTTCCACACTAATAC
Source organism: Myxine glutinosa (assembly GCF_964187855.1). Taxonomy (NCBI): domain Eukaryota; kingdom Metazoa; phylum Chordata; class Myxini; order Myxiniformes; family Myxinidae; genus Myxine; species Myxine glutinosa. Next base: position 15,840 of record NW_027618235.1, read on the forward strand.
AAGTGCAAAAGTGGTTTCCTGCACCAACACAAGTGCGAAAAGTGGTTTTTCAACACTAACACAAGTGCGAAAAGTGGTTTTTCAACACTAACACAAGTGCGAAAAGTGGTTTTTCAACACTATGACAAGTGCAAAAAGTGTTTTTGTCCACACTAATACAAGTGCAAAAGTGGTTTCCTGCACCAACACAAGTGCAAAAAGTGGTTTTTCAACACTAACACAAGTGCAAAAAGTGGTTTTTCAACACTATCACAAGTGCAAAAAGTGTTTTTCCACACTAATACAAGTGCAAAAGTGGTTTCCTGCTCCAACACAAGTGCAAAAAGTGGTTTTTCAACACTAACACAAGTGCGAAAAGTGGTTTTTCAACACTAACACAAGTGCGAAAAGTGGTTTTTCAACACTAACACAAGTGCGAAAAGTGGTTTTTCAACATTAACACAAGTGCGAAAAGTGTTTTTTCCACACTAATACAAGTGCAAAAGTGGTTTCCTGCACCAACACAAGTGCGAAAAGTGGTTTTTCAACACTAACACAAGTGCGAAAAGTGGTTTTTCAACACTAACACAAGTGCGAAAAGTGGTTTTTCAACACTAACACAAGTGCGAAAAGTGGTTTTTCCACACTAATACAAGTGCAAAAGTGGTTTCCTGCACCAACACAACTGCGAAAAGTGGTTTTTCAACACTAACACGAGTGCGAAAAGTGGTTTTTCAACACTAACACAAGTGCCAAAAGTGGCTTTTCCACACTAATACAAGTGCAAAAGTGGTTTCCTGCACCAACACAAGTGCGAAAAGTTGTCTTTCAACACTAACACAAGTGCGAAAAGTGGTTTTTCAACACTAACACAAGTGCGAAAAGTGGTTTTTCCACACTAATACAAGTGCAAAAGTGGTTTCCTGCACCAACACAAGTCCGAAAAGTGGTTTTTCAACACTAACACAAGGGCGAAAAGTGGTTTTTCAACACTATCACAAGTGCAAAAAGTGGTTTTTCAACACTAACACAAGTGCGAAAAGTGGTTTCCTGCACCAACACAAGTGCGAAAAGTGGTTTTTCAACACTAACTCAAGTGCGAAAAGTGGTTTTTCAACACTAACACAAGTGCGAAAAGTGGTTTTTCAACACTATCACAAGTGCAAAAAGTGTTTTTTTCCACACTAATACAAGTGCAAAAGTGGTTTCCTGCACCAACACAAGTGCGAAAAGTGGTTTTTCAACACAAACACAAGTGCGAAAAGTGGTTTTTCAACACTAACACAAGTGCGAAAAGTGGTTTTTCAACACTAACACAAGTGCGAAAAGTGGTTTTTTCCACACTAATACAAGTGCAAAAGTGGTTTCCTGCACCAACACAAGTGCGAAAAGTGGTTTTTCAACACTAACAAAAGTGCGAAAAGTGGTTTTTCAACACTATCACAAGTGCAAAAAGTCTTTTTTCCACACTAATACAAGTGCAAAAGTGGTTTCCTGCACCAACACAAGTGCGAAAAGTGGTTTATCAACACTAACACAAGTGCGAAAAGTGGTTTTTCAACACTAACACAAGTGCGAAAAGTGGTTTTTCAACACTAACACAAGTGCGAAAAGTGTTTTTTCCACACTAATACAAGTGCAAAAGTGGTTTCCTGCACCAACACAAGTGCGAAAAGTGGTTTATCAACACTAACACAAGTGCGAAAAGTGGTTTTTCAACACTAACACAAGTGCGAAAAGTGGTTTTTCAACACTATCACAAGTGCAAAAAGTCTTTTTTCCACACTAATACAAGTGCAAAAGTGGTTTCCTGCACCAACACAAGTGCGAAAAGTGGTTTATCAACACTAACACAAGTGCGAAAAGTGGTTTTACAACACTAACACAAGTGCGAAAAGTGGTTTTTCAACACTATCACAAGTGCAAAAAGTCTTTTTTCCACACTAATACAAGTGCAAAAGTGGTTTCCTGCACCAACACAAGTGCGAAAAGTGGTTTATCAACACTAACACAAGTGCGAAAAGTGGTTTTACAACACTAACACAAGTGCGAAAAGTGGCTTTTCAACACTAACACAAGTGCGAAAAGTGGTTTTTCCACACTAATACAAGTGCAAAAGTGGTTTCCTGCACCAACACAAGTGCGAAAAGTGGTTTATCAACACTAACACAAGTGCGAAAAGTGGCTTTTCAACACTAACACAAGTGCGAAAAGTGGTTTTTCCACACTAATACAAGTGCAAAAGTGGTTTCCTGCACCAACACAAGTGCGAAAAGTGGTTTTTCAACACTAACACAAGTGCGAAAAGTGGTTTTTTAACACTAACACAAGTGCGAAAAGTGGTTTTTCAACACTAACACAAGTGCGAAAAGTGGTTTTTCCACACTAATACAAGTGCAAAAGTGGTTTCCTGCACCAACACAACTGCGAAAAGTGGTTTTTCAACACTAACACAAGTGCGAAAAGTGGTTTTTCAACACTAACACAAGTGCCAAAAGTGGCTTTCCCACACTAATACAAGTGCAAAAGTGGTTTCCTGCACCAACACAAGTGCGAAAAGTTGTCTTTCAACACTAACACAAGTGTGAAAAGTGGTTTTTCCACACTAATACAAGTGCAAAAGTGGTTTCCTGCACCAACACAAGTGCGAAAAGTGGTTTTTCAACACTAACACAAGTGCGAAAAGTGGTTTTTCAACACTATCACAAGTGCAAAAAGTGTTTTTTCCACACTAATACAAGTGCAAAAGTGGTTTCCTGCACCAACACAAGTGCGAAAAGTGGTTTTTCAACACTAACACAAATGCGAAAAGTGGTTTTCCAACACTAACACAAGTGCGAAAAGTGGTTTTACCACACTAATACAAGTGCAATAGTGGTTTCCTGCACAAACACAAGTGCGAAAAGTGGTTTTTCAACACTATCAAAAGTGCAAAAAGTGTTTTTTCCACACTAATACAAGTGCAAAAGTGGTTTCCTGCACCAACACAAGTGCGAAAAGTTGTTTTTCAACACTAACACAAGTGCGAAAAGTGGTTTTTCAACACTAACACAAGTGCGAAAAGTGGTTTTTCAACACTAACACAAGTGCGAAAAGTGTTTTTTCCACACTAATACAAGTGCAAAAGTGGTTTCCTGCACCAACACAAGTGCGAAAAGTGGTTTTTCAACACTAACACAAGTGCGAAAAGTGGTTTTTCAACACTAACACAAGTGCGAAAAGTGGTTTTTCAACACTATCCCAAGTGCAAAAAAGTGTTTTTTCCACACTAATACAAGTGCAAAAGTGGTTTCCTGCACCAACACATGTGCGAAAAGTGGTTTTTTCAACACTAACACAAGTGCGAAAAGTGGTTTTTCAACACTAACACAAGTGCGAAAAGTGGTTTTTCCACACTAATACAAGTGCAAAAGTGGTTTCCTGCACCAACACATGTGCGAAAAGTGGTTTTTCAACACTAACACAAGTGCGAAAAGTGGTTTTTCAACACTAACACAAGTGCGAAAAGTGGTTTTTCAACACTAACACAAGAGCGAAAAGTGTTTTTTCCACACTAATACAAGTGCAAAAGTGGTTTCCTGCACCAACACAAGTGCGAAAAGTAGTTTTTCAACACTAACACAAGTGCGAAAAGTGGTTTTCCAACACTAACACAAGTGCGAAAAGTGGTTTTACCACACTAATACAAGTGCAATAGTGGTTTCCTGCACCAACACAAGTGCGAAAAGTGGTTTTTCAACACTAACACAAATGCGAAAAGTGGTTTTCCAACACTAACACAAGTGCGAAAAGTGGTTTTTACCACACTAATACAAGTGCAATAGTGGTTTCCTGCACCAACACAAGTGCGGAAAAGTGGTTTTTCAACACTAACACAAGTGCGAAAAGTGTTTTTTCCACACTAATACAAGTGCAAAAGTGGTTTCCTGCACCAACACAAGTGCGAAAAGTGGTTTTTCAACACTAACACAAGTGCGAAAAGTGGTTTTTCAACAGTAACACAAGTGCGAAAAGTGGTTTTTCAACACTAACACAAGTGCGAAAAGTGATTTTTTCCACACTAATACAAGTGCAAAAGTGGTTTCCTGCACCAACACAAGTGCGAAAAGTGGTTTTTCAACACTAACAAAAGTGCGAAAAGTGGTTTTTCAACACTATCACAAGTGCAAAAAGTCTTATTCCACACTAATACAAGTGCAAAAGTGGTTTCCTGCACCAACACAAGTGCGAAAAGTGGTTTTTCAACACTAACACAAGTGCGAAAAGTGGCTTTTCAACACTAACACAAGTGCGAAAAGTGGTTTTTCCACACTAATACAAGTGCAAAAGTGGTTTCCTGCACCAACACAAGTGCGAAAAGTGGTTTTTCAACACTAACACAAGTGCGAAAAGTGGTTTTTCAACACTAACACAAGTGCGAAAAGTGGTTTTTCAAAACTAACACAAGTGCGAAAAGTGTTTTTTCCACAATAATACAAGTGCAAAAGTGGTTTCCTGCACCAACACAAGTGCAAAAAGTGGTTTGTCAACACTAACACAAGTGCGAAAAGTGGTTTTTCAACACTATCACAAGTGCAAAAAGTGTTTTTCCACACTAATACAAGTGCAAAAGTGGTTTCCTGCTCCAACACAAGTGCAAAAAGTGGTTTTTCAACACTAACACAAGTGCGAAAAGTGGTTTTTCAACACTATCACAAGTGCAAAAAGTGTTTTTCCACACTAATACAAGTGCAAAAGTGGTTTCCTGCACCAACACAAGTGCGAAAAGTTGTCTTTCAACACTAACACAAGTGTGAAAAGTGGTTTTTCCACACTAATACAAGTGCAAAAGTGGTTTCCTGCACCAACACAAGTGCGAAAAGTGGTTTTTCAACACTAACACAAGTGCGAAAAGTGGTTTTTCAACACTATCACAAGTGCAAAAAGTGTTTTTTCCACACTAATACAAGTGCAAAAGTGGTTTCCTGCACCAACACAAGTGCGAAAAGTGGTTTTTCAACACTAACACAAATGCGAAAAGTGGTTTTCCAACACTAACACAAGTGCGAAAAGTGGTTTTACCACACTAATACAAGTGCAATAGTGGTTTCCTGCACCAACACAAGTGCGAAAAGTGGTTTTTCAACACTATCAAAAGTGCAAAAAGTGTTTTTTCCACACTAATACAAATGCAAAAGTGGTTTCCTGCACCAACACAAGTGCGAAAAGTGGTTTTTCAACACTAACACAAGTGCGAAAAGTGGTTTTTCCACACTAATACAAGTGCAAAAGTGGTTTCCTGCACCAACACATGTGCGAAAAGTGGTTTTTTCAACACTAACACAAGTGCGAAAAGTGGTTTTTCAACACTAACACAAGTGCGAAAAGTGGTTTTTCCACACTAATACAAGTGCAAAAGTGGTTTCCTGCACCAACACATGTGCGAAAAGTGGTTTTTCAACACTAACACAAGTGCGAAAAGTGGTTTTTCAACACTAACACAAGTGCGAAAAGTGGTTTTTCAACACTAACACAAGAGCTAAAAGTGTTTTTTTCCACACTAATACAAGTGCAAAAGTGGTTTCCTGCACCAACACAAGTGCGAAAAGTAGTTTTTCAACACTAACACAAGTGCGAAAAGTGGTTTTTCAACACTAACACAAGTGCGAAAAGTGGTTTTTCAACACTAACACAAGTGCGAAAAGTGATTTTTCCACACTAATACAAGTGCAAAAGTGGTTTCCTGCACCAACACAAGTGCGAAAAGTGGTTTTTCAACACTAACACAAGTGCGAAAAGTGGTTTTTCAACACTATGACAAGTGCAAAAAGTGTTTTTTCCACACTAATACAAGTGCAAAAGTGGTTTCCTGCACCAACACAAGTGCAAAAAGTGGTTTTTCAACACTAACACAAGTGCAAAAAGTGGTTTTTCAACACTATCACAAGTGCAAAAAGTGTTTTTCCACACTAATACAAGTGCAAAAGTGGTTTCCTGCTCCAACACAAGTGCAAAAAGTGGTTTTTCAACACTAACACAAGTGCGAAAAGTGGTTTTTCAACACTAACACAAGTGCGAAAAGTGGTTTTTCAACACTAACACAAGTGCGAAAAGTGGTTTTTCAACATTAACACAAGTGCGAAAAGTGTTTTTTCCACACTAATACAAGTGCAAAAGTGGTTTCCTGCACCAACACAAGTGCGAAAAGTGGTTTTTCAACACTAACACAAGTGCGAAAAGTGGTTTTTCAACACTAACACAAGTGCGAAAAGTGGTTTTTCAACACTAACACAAGTGCGAAAAGTGGTTTTTCCACACTAATACAAGTGCAAAAGTGGTTTCCTGCACCAACACAACTGCGAAAAGTGGTTTTTCAACACTAACACAAGTGCGAAAAGTGGTTTTTCAACACTAACACAAGTGCCAAAAGTGGCTTTTCCACACTAATACAAGTGCAAAAGTGGTTTCCTGCACCAACACAAGTGCGAAAAGTTGTCTTTCAACACTAACACAAGTGCGAAAAGTGGTTTTTCAACACTAACACAAGTGCGAAAAGTGGTTTTTCCACACTAATACAAGTGCAAAAGTGGTTTCCTGCACCAACACAAGTCCGAAAAGTGGTTTTTCAACACTAACACAAGTGCGAAAAGTGGTTTTTCAACACTATCACAAGTGCAAAAAGTGGTTTTTCAACACTAACACAAGTGCGAAAAGTGGTTTCCTGCACCAACACAAGTGCGAAAAGTGGTTTTTCAACACTAACTCAAGTGCGAAAAGTGGTTTTTCAACACTAACACAAGTGCGAAAAGTGGTTTTTCAACACTATCACAAGTGCAAAAAGTGTTTTTTCCACACTAATACAAGTGCAAAAGTGGTTTCCTGCACCAACACAAGTGCGAAAAGTGGTTTTTCAACACAAACACAAGTGCGAAAAGTGGTTTTTCAACACTAACACAAGTGCGAAAAGTGGTTTTTCAACACTAACACAAGTGCGAAAAGTGGTTTTTCCACACTAATACAAGTGCAAAAGTGGTTTCCTGCACCAACACAAGTGCGAAAAGTGGTTTTTCAACACTAACAAAAGTGCGAAAAGTGGTTTTTCAACACTATCACAAGTGCAAAAAGTCTTTTTTCCACACTAATACAAGTGCAAAAGTGGTTTCCTGCACCAACACAAGTGCGAAAAGTGGTTTTACAACACTAACACAAGTGCGAAAAGTGGCTTTTCAACACTAACACAAGTGTGAAAAGTGGTTTTTCCACACTAATACAAGTGCAAAAGTGGTTTCCTGCACCAACACAAGTGCGAAAAGTGGTTTATCAACACTAACACAAGTGCGAAAAGTGGTTTTTCAACACTAACACAAGTGCGAAAAGTGGTTTTTCAACACTAACACAAGTGCGAAAAGTGTTTTTTCCACACTAATACAAGTGCAAAAGTGGTTTCCTGCACCAACACAAGTGCGAAAAGTGGTTTTTCAACACTAACACAAGTGCGAAAAGTGGTTTTTCAACACTAACACAAGTGCGAAAAGTGTTTTTTCCACACTAATACAAGTGCAAAAGTGGTTTCCTGCACCAACACAAGTGCGAAAAGTGGTTTTTCAACACTAACACAAGTGCGAAAAGTGGTTTTTTAACACTAACACAAGTGCGAAAAGTGGTTTTTCAACACTAACACAAGTGCGAAAAGTGGTTTTTCCACACTAATACAAGTGCAAAAGTGGTTTCCTGCACCAACACAACTGCGAAAAGTGGTTTTTCAACACTAACACAAGTGCGAAAAGTGGTTTTTCAACACTAACACAAGTGCCAAAAGTGGCTTTCCCACACTAATAAAAGTGCAAAAGTGGTTTCCTGCACCAACACAAGTGCGAAAAGTTGTCTTTCAACACTAACACAAGTGTGAAAAGTGGTTTTTCCACACTAATACAAGTGCAAAAGTGGTTTCCTGCACCAACACAAGTGCGAAAAGTGGTTTTTCAACACTAACACAAGTGCGAAAAGTGGTTTTTCAACACTATCACAAGTGCAAAAAGTGTTTTTTCCACACTAATACAAGTGCAAAAGTGGTTTCCTGCACCAACACAAGTGTGAAAAGTGGTTTTTCAACACTAACACAAATGCGAAAAGTGGTTTTCCAACACTAACACAAGTGCGAAAAGTGGTTTTACCACACTAATACAAGTGCAATAGTGGTTTCCTGCACAAACACAAGTGCGAAAAGTGGTTTTTCAACACTATCAAAAGTGCAAAAAGTGTTTTTTCCACACTAATACAAGTGCAAAAGTGGTTTCCTGCACCAACACAAGTGCGAAAAGTGGTTTTTCAACACTAACACAAGTGCGAAAAGTGGTTTTTCAACACTAACACAAGTGCGAAAAGTGGTTTTTCAACACTATCCCAAGTGCAAAAAAGTGTTTTTTCCACACTAATACAAGTGCAAAAGTGGTTTCCTGCACCAACACATGTGCGAAAAGTGGTTTTTCAACACTAACACAAGTGCGAAAAGTGGTTTTTCAACACTAACACAAGTGCGAAAAGTGGTTTTTCCACACTAATACAAGTGCAAAAGTGGTTTCCTGCACCAACACATGTGCGAAAAGTGGTTTTTCAACACTAACACAAGTGCGAAAAGTGGTTTTTCAACACTAACACAAGTGCGAAAAGTGGTTTTTCAACACTAACACAAGAGCGAAAAGTGTTTTTTCCACACTAATACAAGTGCAAAAGTGGTTTCCTGCACCAACACAAGTGCGAAAAGTAGTTTTTCAACACTAACACAAGTGCGAAAAGTGGTTTTCCAACACTAACACAAGTGCGAAAAGTGGTTTTACCACACTAATACAAGTGCAATAGTGGTTTCCTGCACCAACACAAGTGCGAAAAGTGGTTTTTCAACACTAACACAAATGCGAAAAGTGGTTTTCCAACACTAACACAAGTGCGAAAAGTGGTTTTACCACACTAATACAAGTGCAATAGTGGTTTCCTGCACCAAAACAAGTGCGAAAAGTGGTTTTTCAACACTAACACAAGTGCGAAAAGTGTTTTTTCCACACTAATACAAGTGCAAAAGTGGTTTCCTGCACCAACACAAGTGCGAAAAGTGGTTTTTCAACACTAACACAAGTGCGAAAAGTGGTTTTTCAACAGTAACACAAGTGCGAAAAGTGGTTTTTCAACACTAACACAAGTGCGAAAAGTGATTTTTCCACACTAATACAAGTGCAAAAGTGGTTTCCTGCACCAACACAAGTGCGAAAAGTGGTTTTTCAACACTAACAAAAGTGCGAAAAGTGGTTTTTCAACACTATCACAAGTGCAAAAAGTCTTTATTCCACACTAATACAAGTGCAAAAGTGGTTTCCTGCACCAACACAAGTGCGAAAAGTGGTTTTTCAACACTAACACAAGTGCGAAAAGTGGCTTTTCAACACTAACACAAGTGCGAAAAGTGGTTTTTCCACACTAATACAAGTGCAAAAGTGGTTTCCTGCACCAACACAAGTGCGAAAAGTGGTTTTTCAACACTAACACAAGTGCGAAAAGTGGTTTTTCAACACTAACACAAGTGCGAAAAGTGGTTTTTCAAAACTAACACAAGTGCGAAAAGTGTTTTTTCCACAATAATACAAGTGCAAAAGTGGTTTCCTGCACCAACACAAGTGCAAAAAGTGGTTTTTCAACACTAACACAAGTGCGAAAAGTGGTTTTTCAACACTATCACAAGTGCAAAAAGTGTTTTTCCACACTAATACAAGTGCAAAAGTGGTTTCCTGCTCCAACACAAGTGCAAAAAGTGGTTTTTCAACACTAACACAAGTGCGAAAAGTGGTTTTTCAACACTAACACAAGTGCGAAAAGTGGTTTTTCCACACTAATACAAGTGCAAAAGTGGTTTCCTGCACCAACACAAGTCCGAAAAGTGGTTTTTCAACACTAACACAAGTGCGAAAAGTGGTTTTTCAACACTATCACAAGTGCAAAAAGTGGTTTTTCAACACTAACACAAGGGCGAAAAGTGGTTTCCTGCACCAACACAAGTGCGAAAAGTGGTTTTTCAACACTAACTCAAGTGCGAAAAGTGGTTTTTCAACACTAACACAAGTGCGAAAAGTGGTTTTTCAACACTATCACAAGTGCAAAAAGTGTTTTTTCCACACTAATACAAGTGCAAAAGTGGTTTCCTGCACCAACACAAGTGCAAAAAGTGGTTTTTCAACACTAACACAAGTGCGAAAAGTGGTTTTTCAACAATATCACAAGTGCAAAAAGTGTTTTTCCACACTAATACAAGTGCAAAAGTGGTTTCCTGCTCCAACACAAGTGCAAAAAGTGGTTTTTCAACACTAACACAAGTGCGAAAAGTGGTTTTTCAACACTAACACAAGTGCGAAAAGTGGTTTTTCAACACTAACACAAGTGCGAAAAGTGGTTTTTCAACACTATCACAAGTGCAAAAAGTGTTTTTTCCACACTAATATAAGTGCAAAAGTGGTTTCCTGCACCAACACAAGTGCGAAAAGTGGTTTTTCAACACTAACACAAGTGCAAAAAGTGGCTTTTCAACACTAACACAAGTGCGAAAAGTGGTTTTTCCACACTAATACAAGTGCAAAAGTGGTTTCCTGCACCAACACAAGTGCGAAAAGTGGTTTTTCAACACTAACACAAGTGCGAAAAGTGGTTTTTCAACACCAACACAAGTGCGAAAAGTGGTTTTTCAACACTAACACAAGTGCGAAAAGTGTTTTTTCCACACTAATACAAGTGCAAAAGTGGTTTCCTGCACCAACACAAGTGCGAAAAGTGGTTTTTCAACACTAACACAAGTGCGAAAAGTGGTTTTTCAACACTAACACAAGTGCGAAAAGTGTTTTTCCACACTAATACAAGTGCATAAGTGGTTTACTGCACCAACACAAGTGCGAAAAGTGGTTTTTCAACACTAACACAAGTGCGAAAAGTGGTTTTTCAACACTAACACAAGTGCGAAAAGTGGTTTTTCAACACTAACACAAGTGCGAAAAGTGGTTTTTCCACACTAATACAAGTGCAAAAGTGGTTTCCTGCACCAACACAACTGCGAAAAGTGGTTTTTCAACACTAACACAAGTGCGAAAAGTGGTTTTTCAACACTAACACAAGTGCCAAAAGTGGTTTCCTGCACCAACACAACTGCGAAAAGTGGTTTTTCAACACTAACACAAGTGCGAAAAGTGGTTTTTCAACACTAATACAAGTGCAAAAGTGGTTTCCTGCACCAACACTAGTGCGAAAAGTGGTTTTTCAACACTAACACAAGTGCGAAAAGTGGTTTGTCAACACTATCACAAGTGCAAAAAGTGTTTTTTCCACACTAATACAAGTGCAAAAGTGGTTTCGTGCACCAAAACAAGTGCGAAAAGTGGTTTTTCAACACTAACACAAGTGCGAAAAGTGGTTTTTCAACACTAACACAAGTGCGAAAAGTGGTTTTTCAACACTAACACAAGTGCGAAAAGTGTTTTTTCCACACTAATACAAGTGCAAAAGTGGTTTCCTGCACCAACACAAGTGCGAAAAGTGGTTTTTCAACACTAGCACAAGTGCGAAAAGTGGTTTTTCAACACTAACACAAGTGCGAAAAGTGTTTTTTCCACACTAATACAAGTGCAAAAGTGGTTTCCTGCACCAACACAAGTGCGAAAAGTGGTTTTTCATCACTAGCACAAGTGCGAAAAGTGGTTTTTCAACACTAACACAAGTGCGAAAAGTGGTTTTTCAACACTATCCCAAGTGCAAAAAGTGTTTTTTCCACACTAATACAAGTGCAAAAGTGGTTTCCTGCACCAACACATGTGCGAAAAGTGGTTTTTCAACACTAACACAAGTGCGAAAAGTGGTTTTTCAACACTAACACAAGTGCGAAAAGTGGTTTTTCCACACTAATACAAGTGCAAAAGTGGTTTCCTGCACCAACACATGTGCGAAAAGTGGTTTTTCAACACTAACACAAGTGCGAAAAGTGGTTTTTCAACACTAACACAAGTGCGAAAAGTGGTTTTTCAACACTAACACAAGAGCTAAAAGTGTTTTTTCCACACTAATACAAGTGCAAAAGTGGTTTCCTGCACCAACACAAGTGCGAAAAGTAGTTTTTCAACACTAACACAAGTGCGAAAAGTGGTTTTTCAACACTAACACAAGTGCGAAAAGTGGTTTTTCAACACTAACACAAGTGCGAAAAGTGATTTTTCCACACTAATACAAGTGCAAAAGTGGTTTCCTGCACCAACACAAGTGCGAAAAGTGGTTTTTCAACACTAACACAAGTGCGAAAAGTGGTTTTTCAACACTAACACAAGTGCGAAAAGTGGTTTTTCAACACTATGACAAGTGCAAAAAGTGTTTTTTCCACACTAATACAAGTGCAAAAGTGGTTTCCTGCACCAACACAAGTGCAAAAAGTGGTTTTTCAACACTAACACAAGTGCAAAAAGTGGTTTTTCAACACTATCACAAGTGCAAAAAGTGTTTTTCCACACTAATACAAGTGCAAAAGTGGTTTCCTGCTCCAACACAAGTGCAAAAAGTGGTTTTTCAACACTAACACAAGTGCGAAAAGTGGTTTTTCAACACCAACACAAGTGCGAAAAGTGGTTTTTCAACACTAACACAAGTGCGAAAAGTGGTTTTTCAACACTAACACAAGTGCGAAAAGTGGTTTTTCAACACTAACACAAGTGCGAAAAGTGGTTTTTCCACACTAATACAAGTGCAAAAGTGGTTTCCTGCACCAACACAACTGCGAAAAGTGGTTTTTCAACACTAACACAAGTGCGAAAAGTGGTTTTTCAACACTAACACAAGTGCCAAAAGTGGCTTTTCCACACTAATACAAGTGCAAAAGTGGTTTCCTGCACCAACACAAGTGCGAAAAGTTGTCTTTAAACACTAACACAAGTGCGAAAAGTGGTTTTTCAACACTAACACAAGTGCGAAAAGTGGTTTTTCCACACTAATACAAGTGCAAAAGTGGTTTCCTGCACCAACACAAGTCCGAAAAGTGGTTTTTCAACACTAACACAAGTGCGAAAAGTGGTTTTTCAACACTATCACAAGTGCAAAAAGTGGTTTTTCAACACTAACACAAGTGCGAAAAGTGGTTTCCTGCACCAACACAAGTGCGAAAAGTGGTTTTTCAACACTAACTCAAGTGCGAAAAGTGGTTTTTCAACACTAACACAAGTGCGAAAAGTGGTTTTTCAACACTATCACAAGTGCAAAAAGTGTTTTTTCCACACTAATACAAGTGCAAAAGTGGTTTCCTGCACCAACACAAGTGCGAAAAGTGGTTTTTCAACACAAACACAAGTGCGAAAAGTGGTTTTTCAACACTAACACAAGTGCGAAAAGTGGTTTTTCAACACTAACACAAGTGCGAAAAGTGGTTTTTCCACACTAATACAAGTGCAAAAGTGGTTTCCTGCACCAACACAAGTGCGAAAAGTGGTTTTTCAACACTAACAAAAGTGCGAAAAGTGGTTTTTCAACACTATCACAAGTGCAAAAAGTCTTTTTTCCACACTAATACAAGTGCAAAAGTGGTTTCCTGCACCAACACAAGTGCGAAAAGTGGTTTTACAACACTAACACAAGTGCGAAAAGTGGCTTTTCAACACTAACACAAGTGCGAAAAGTGGTTTTTCCACACTAATACAAGTGCAAAAGTGGTTTCCTGCACCAACACAAGTGCGAAAAGTGGTTTATCAACACTAACACAAGTGCGAAAAGTGGTTTTTCAACACTAACACAAGTGCGAAAAGTGGTTTTTCAACACTAACACAAGTGCGAAAAGTGTTTTTTCCACACTAATACAAGTGCAAAAGTGGTTTCCTGCACCAACACAAGTGCGAAAAGTGGTTTTTCAACACTAACACAAGTGCGAAAAGTGGTTTTTCAACACTAACACAAGTGCGAAAAGTGTTTTTTCCACACTAATACAAGTGCAAAAGTGGTTTCCTGCACCAACACAAGTGCGAAAAGTGGTTTTTCAACACTAACACAAGTGCGAAAAGTGGTTTTTCAACACTAACACAAGTGCGAAAAGTGTTTTTTCCACACTAACACAAGTGCGAAAAGTGGTTTTTCCACACTAATACAAGTGCAAAAGTGGTTTCCTGCACCAACACAACTGCGAAAAGTGGTTTTTCAACACTAACACAAGTGCGAAAAGTGGTTTTTCAACACTAACACAAGTGCCAAAAGTGGCTTTCCCACACTAATACAAGTGCAAAAGTGGTTTCCTGCACCAACACAAGTGCGAAAAGTTGTCTTTCAACACTAATACAAGTGCAAAAGTGGTTTTTCCACACTAATACAAGTGCAAAAGTGGTTTCCTGCACCAACACAAGTGCGAAAAGTGGTTTTTCAACACTAACACAAGTGCGAAAAGTGGTTTTTCAACACTATCACAAGTGCGAAAAGTGTTTTTTCCACACTAATACAAGTGCAAAAGTGGTTTCCTGCACCAACACAAGTGCGAAAAGTGGTTTTTCAACACTAACACAAGTGCGAAAAGTGGTTTTTCAACACTAACACAAGTGCGAAAAGTGGTTTTTCAACACTATCCCAAGTGCAAAAAAGGGTTTTTTCCACACTAATACAAGTGCAAAAGTGGTTTCCTGCACCAACACATGTGCGAAAAGTGGTTTTTCAACACTAACACAAGTGCGAAAAGTGGTTTTTCAACACTAACACAAGTGCGAAAAGTGGTTTTTCCACACTAATACAAGTGCAAAAGTGGTTTCCTGCACCAACACATGTGCGAAAAGTGGTTTTTCAACACTAACACAAGTGCGAAAAGTGGTTTTTCAACACTAACACAAGTGCGAAAAGTGTTTTTTCAACACTAACACAAGAGCGAAAAGTGTTTTTTCCACACTAATACAAGTGCAAAAGTGGTTTCCTGCACCAACACAAGTGCGAAAAGTAGTTTTTCAACACTAACACAAGTGCGAAAAGTGGTTTTCCAACACTAACACAAGTGCGAAAAGTGGTTTTACCACACTAATACAAGTGCAATAGTGGTTTCCTGCACCAACACAAGTGCGAAAAGTGGTTTTTCAACACTAACACAAATGCGAAAAGTGGTTTTCCAACACTAACACAAGTGCGAAAAGTGGTTTTACCACACTAATACAAGTGCAATAGTGGTTTCCTGCACCAACACAAGTGCGAAAAGTGGTTTTTCAACACTAACACAAGTGCGAAAAGTGTTTTTTCCACACTAATACAAGTGCAAAAGTGGTTTCCTGCACCAACACAAGTGCGAAAAGTGGTTTTTCAACACTAACACAAGTGCGAAAAGTGGTTTTTCAACAGTAACACAAGTGCGAAAAGTGGTTTTTCAACACTAACACAAGTGCGAAAAGTGATTTTTCCACACTAATACAAGTGCAAAAGTGGTTTCCTGCACCAACACAAGTGCGAAAAGTGGTTTTTCAACACTAACAAAAGTGCGAAAAGTGGTTTTTCAACACTATCACAAGTGCAAAAAGTCTTTATTCCACACTAATACAAGTGCAAAAGTTGTTTCCTGCACCAACACAAGTGCGAAAAGTGGTTTTTCAACACTAACACAAGTGCGAAAAGTGGCTTTTCAACACTAACACAAGTGCGAAAAGTGGTTTTTCCACACTAATACAAGTGCAAAAGTGGTTTCCTGCACCAACACAAGTGCGAAAAGTGGTTTTTCAACACTAACACAAGTGCGAAAAGTGGTTTTTCAACACTAACACAAGTGCGAAAAGTGGTTTTTCAAAACTAACACAAGTGCGAAAAGTGTTTTTTCCACAATAATACAAGTGCAAAAGTGGTTTCCTGCACCAACACAAGTGCAAAAAGTGGTTTTTCAACACTAACACAAGTGCGAAAAGTGGTTTTTCAACACTATCACAAGTGCAAAAAGTGTTTTTCCACACTAATACAAGTGCAAAAGTGGTTTCCTGCTCCAACACAAGTGCAAAAAGTGGTTTTTCAACACTAACACAAGTGCGAAAAGTGGTTTTTCAACACTAACACAAGTGCGAAAAGTGGTTTTTCCACACTAATACAAGTGCAAAAGTGGTTTCCTGCACCAACACAAGTCCGAAAAGTGGTTTTTCAACACTAACACAAGTGCGAAAAGTGGTTTTTCAACACTATCACAAGTGCAAAAAGTGGTTTTTCAACACTAACACAAGTGCGAAAAGTGGTTTCCTGCACCAACACAAGTGCGAAAAGTGGTTTTTCAACACTAACTCAAGTGCGAAAAGTGGTTTTTCAACACTAACACAAGTGCGAAAAGTGGTTTTTCAACACTATCACAAGTGCAAAAAGTGTTTTTTCCACACTAATACAAGTGCAAAAGTGGTTTCCTGCACCAACACAAGTGCAAAAAGTGGTTTTTCAACACTAACACAAGTGCGAAAAGTGGTTTTTCAACACTATCACAAGTGCAAAAAGTGTTTTTCCACACTAATACAAGTGCAAAAGTGGTTTCCTGCTCCAACACAAGTGCAAAAAGTGGTTTTTCAACACTAACACAAGTGCGAAAAGTGGTTTTTCAACACTAACACAAGTGCGAAAAGTGGTTTTTCAACACTAACACAAGTGCGAAAAGTGGTTTTTCAACACTATCACAAGTGCAAAAAGTGTTTTTTCCACACTAATATAAGTGCAAAAGTGGTTTCCTGCACCAACACAAGTGCGAAAAGTGGTTTTTCAACACTAACACAAGTGCAAAAAGTGGCTTTTCAACACTAACACAAGTGCGAAAAGTGGTTTTTCAACACTATCACAAGTGCAAAAAGTGCAGGAAACCACTTTTGCACTTGTATTAGTGTGGAAAAAACACTTTTTGCACTTTTGATAGTGTTGAAAAACCACTTTTCGCACTTGTGTTGGTGCAGGAAACCACTATTGCACTTGTATTAGTGTGGTAAAACCACTTTTCGCACTTGTGTTAGTGTTGGAAAACCATTTTCGTATTTGTGTTAGTGTTGAAAAACCACTTTTCGCACTTGTGTTGGTGCAGGAAACCACTATTGCACTTGTATTAGTGTGGTAAAACCACTTTTCGCACTTGTGTTAGTGTTGGAAAACCACTTTTCGCACTTGTGTTAGTGTTGAAAAACTACTTTTCGCACTTGTGTTGGTGCAGGAAACCACTTTTGCACTTGTATTAGTGTGGAAAAAACACTTTTCGCACTTGTGTTAGTGTTGAAAATGTGTTGTGTTGGTGCACTAACACAAGTGCGAAAAGTGGTTTCCTGCACCAACACAAGTGCGAAAAGTGGTTTTTCAACACTAACTCAAGTGCGAAAAGTGGTTTTTCAACACTAACACAAGTGCGAAAAGTGGTTTTTCAACACTATCACAAGTGCAAAAAGTGTTTTTTCCACACTAATACAAGTGCAAAAGTGGTTTCCTGCACCAACACAAGTGCAAAAAGTGGTTTTTCAACACTAACACAAGTGCGAAGAGTGGTTTTTCAACACTATCACAAGTGCAAAAAGTGTTTTTCCACACTAATACAAGTGCAAAAGTGGTTTCCTGCTCCAACACAAGTGCAAAAAGTGGTTTTTCAACACTAACACAAGTGCGAAAAGTGTTTTTCAACACTAACACAAGTGCGAAAAGTGGTTTTTCAACACTAACACAAGTGCGAAAAGTGGTTTTTCAACACTATCACAAGTGCAAAAAGTGTTTTTTCCACACTAATATAAGTGCAAAAGTGGTTTCCTGCACCAACACAAGTGCGAAAAGTGGTTTTTCAACACTAACACAAGTGCAAAAAGTGGCTTTTCAACACTAACACAAGTGCGAAAAGTGGTTTTTCCACACTAATACAAGTGCAAAAGTGGTTTCCTGCACCAACACTAGTGCGAAAAGTGGTTTTTCAACACTAACACAAGTGCGAAAAGTGGTTTTTCAACACCAACACAAGTGCGAAAAGTGGATTTTCAACACTAACACAAGTGCGAAAAGTGTTTTTTCCACACTAATACAAGTGCAAAAGTGGTTTCCTGCACCAACACAAGTGCGAAAAGTAGTTTTTCAACACTAACACAAGTGCGAAAAGTGGTTTTCCAACACTAACACAAGTGCGAAAAGTGGTTTTACCACACTAATACAAGTGCAATAGTGGTTTCCTGCACCAACACAAGTGCGAAAAGTGGTTTTTCAACACTAACACAAATACGAAAATGGTTTTCCAACACTAACACAAGTGCGAAAAGTGGTTTTACCACACTAATACAAGTGCAATAGTGGTTTCCTGCACCAACACAAGTGCGAAAAGTGGTTTTTCAACACTATCAAAAGTGCAAAAAGTGTTTTTTCCACACTAATACAAGTGCAAAAGTGGTTCCCTGCACCAACACAAGTGCGAAAAGTGGTTTTTCAACACTAACACAAGTGCGAAAAGTGGTTTTTCAACAGTAACACAAGTGCGAAAAGTGGTTTTTCAACACTAACACAAGTGCGAAAAGTGATTTTACCACACTAATACAAGTGCAAAAGTGGTTTCCTGCACCAACACAAGTGCGAAAAGTGGTTTTTCAACACTAACAAAAGTGCGAAAAGTGGTTTTTCAACACTATCACAAGTGCAAAAAGTCTTTATTCCACACTAATACAAGTGCAAAAGTGGTTTCCTGCACCAACACAAGTGCGAAAAGTGGTTTTTCAACACTAACACAAGTGCGAAAAGTGGCTTTTCAACACTAACACAAGTGCGAAAAGTGGTTTTTCCACACTAATACAAGTGCAAAAGTGGTTTCCTGCACCAACACAAGTGCGAAAAGTGGTTTTTCAACACTAACACAAGTGCGAAAAGTGGTTTTTCAACACTAACACAAGTGCGAAAAGTGGTTTTTCAACACTAACACAAGTGCGAAAAGTGTTTTTTCCACAATAATACAAGTGCAAAAGTGGTTTCCTGCACCAACACAAGTGCAAAAAGTGGTTTTTCAACACTAACACAAGTGCGAAAAGTGGTTTTTCAACACTATCACAAGTGCAAAAAGTGTTTTTCCACACTAATACAAGTGCAAAAGTGGTTTCCTGCTCCAACACAAGTGCAAAAAGTGGTTTTTCAACACTAACACAAGTGCGAAAAGTGTTTTTTCCACACTAATACAAGTGCAAAAGTGGTTTCCTGCACCAACACAAGTGCGAAAAGTAGTTTTTCAACACTAACACAAGTGCGAAAAGTGGTTTTCCAACACTAACACAAGTGCGAAAAGTGGTTTTACCACACTAATACAAGTGCAATAGTGGTTTCCTGCACCAACACAAGTGCGAAAAGTGGTTTTTCAACACTAACACAAATACGAAAATGGTTTTCCAACACTAACACAAGTGCGAAAAGTGGTTTTACCACACTAATACAAGTGCAATAGTGGTTTCCTGCACCAACACAAGTGCGAAAAGTGGTTTTTCAACACTATCAAAAGTGCAAAAAGTGTTTTTTCCACACTAATACAAGTGCAAAAGTGGTTTCCTGCACCAACACAAGTGCGAAAAGTGGTTTTTCAACACTAACACAAGTGCGAAAAGTGGTTTTTCAACAGTAACACAAGTGCGAAAAGTGGTTTTTCAACACTAACACAAGTGCGAAAAGTGGTTTTTCCACACTAATACAAGTGCAAAAGTGGTTTCCTGCACCAACACAAGTGCGAAAAGTGGTTTTTCAACACTAACACAAGTGCGAAAAGTGGTTTTTCAACACTAACACAAGTGCGAAAAGTGGTTTTTCAACACTAACACAAGTGCGAAAAGTGTTTTTTCCACAATAATACAAGTGCAAAAGTGGTTTCCTGCACCAACACAAGTGCAAAAAGTGGTTTTTCAACACTAACACAAGTGCGAAAAGTGGTTTTTCAACACTATCACAAGTGCAAAAAGTGTTTTTCCACACTAATACAAGTGCAAAAGTGGTTTCCTGCTCCAACACAAGTGCAAAAAGTGGTTTTTCAACACTAACACCAGTGCGAAAAGTGGTTTTTCAACACTAACACAAGTGCGAAAAGTGGTTTTTCCACACTAATACAAGTGCAAAAGTGGTTTCCTGCACCAACACAAGTCCGAAAAGTGGCTTTTCAACACTAACACAAGTGCGAAAAGTGGTTTTTCCACACTAATACAAGTGCAAAAGTGGTTTCCTGCACCAACACAAGTGCGAAAAGTGGTTTTTCAACACTAACACAAGTGCGAAAAGTGGTTTTTCAACACTAACACAAGTGCGAAAAGTGGTTTTTCAACACTAACACAAGTGCGAAAAGTGTTTTTTCCACAATAATACAAGTGCAAAAGTGGTTTCCTGCACCAACACAAGTGCAAAAAGTGGTTTTTCAACACTAACACAAGTGCGAAAAGTGGTTTTTCAACACTAACACAAGTGCGAAAAGTGGTTTTTCAACACTAACACAAGTGCGAAAAGTGTTTTTTCCACAATAATACAAGTGCCAAAGTGGTTTCCTGCACCAACACAAGTGCAAAAAGTGGTTTTTCAACACTAACACAAGTGCGAAAAGTGGTTTTTCAACACTATCACAAGTGCAAAAAGTGTTTCTCCACACTAATACAAGTGCAAAAGTGGTTTCCTGCTCCAACACAAGTGCAAAAAGTGGTTTTTCAACACTAACACAAGTGCGAAAAGTGGTTTTTCAACACTAACACAAGTGCGAAAAGTGGTTTTTCCACACTAATACAAGTGCAAAAGTGGTTTCCTGCACCAACACAAGTCCGAAAAGTGGTTTTTCAACACTAACACAAGTGCGAAAAGTGGTTTTTCAACACTATCACAAGTGCAAAAAGTGGTTTTTCAACACTAACACAAGTGCGAAAAGTGGTTTCCTGCACCAACACAAGTGCGAAAAGTGGTTTTTCAACACTAACTCAAGTGCGAAAAGTGGTTTTTCAACACTAACACAAGTGCGAAAAGTGGTTTTTCAACACTATCACAAGTGCAAAAAGTGTTTTTTCCACACTAATACAAGTGCAAAAGTGGTTTCCTGCTCCAACACAAGTGCAAAAAGTGGTTTTTCAACACTAACACAAGTGCGAAAAGTGTTTTTCAACACTAACACAAGTGCGAAAAGTGGTTTTTCAACACTAACACAAGTGCGAAAAGTGGTTTTTCAACACTATCACAAGTGCAAAAAGTGTTTTTTCCACACTAATATAAGTGCAAAAGTGGTTTCCTGCACCAACACAAGTGCGAAAAGTGGTTTTTCAACACTAACACAAGTGCAAAAAGTGGCTTTTCAACACTAACACAAGTGCGAAAAGTGGTTTTTCCACACTAATACAAGTGCAAAAGTGGTTTCCTGCACCAACACTAGTGCGAAAAGTGGTTTTTCAACACTAACACAAGTGCGAAAAGTGGTTTTTCAACACCAACACAAGTGCGAAAAGTGGTTTTTCAACACTAACACAAGTGCGAAAAGTGTTTTTTCCACACTAATACAAGTGCAAAAGTGGTTTCCTGCACCAACACAAGTGCGAAAAGTAGTTTTTCAACACTAACACAAGTGCGAAAAGTGGTTTTCCAACACTAACACAAGTGCGAAAAGTGGTTTTACCACACTAATACAAGTGCAATAGTGGTTTCCTGCACCAACACAAGTGCGAAAAGTGGTTTTTCAACACTAACACAAATACGAAAATGGTTTTCCAACACTAACACAAGTGCGAAAAGTGGTTTTACCACACTAATACAAGTGCAATAGTGGTTTCCTGCACCAACACAAGTGCGAAAAGTGGTTTTTCAACACTATCAAAAGTGCAAAAAGTGTTTTTTCCACACTAATACAAGTGCAAAAGTGGTTTCCTGCACCAACACAAGTGCGAAAAGTGGTTTTTCAACACTAACACAAGTGCGAAAAGTGGTTTTTCAACAGTAACACAAGTGCGAAAAGTGGTTTTTCAACACTAACACAAGTGCGAAAAGTGATTTTTCCACACTAATACAAGTGCAAAAGTGGTTTCCTGCACCAACACAAGTGCGAAAAGTGGTTTTTCAACACTAACAAAAGTGCGAAAAGTGGTTTTTCAACACTATCACAAGTGCAAAAAGTCTTTATTCCACACTAATACAAGTGCAAAAGTGGTTTCCTGCACCAACACAAGTGCGAAAAGTGGTTTTTCAACACTAACACAAGTGCGAAAAGTGGCTTTTCAACACTAACACAAGTGCGAAAAGTGGTTTTTCCACACTAATACAAGTGCAAAAGTGGTTTCCTGCACCAACACAAGTGCGAAAAGTGGTTTTTCAACACTAACACAAGTGCGAAAAGTGGTTTTTCAACACTAACACAAGTGCAAAAAGTGGTTTTTCAACACTAACACAAGTGCGAAAAGTGGTTTTTCAACACTATCACAAGTGCAAAAAGTGTTTTTCCACACTAATACAAGTGCAAAAGTGGTTTCCTGCTCCAACACAAGTGCAAAAAGTGGTTTTTCAACACTAACACAAGTGCGAAAAGTGGTTTTTCAACACTAACACAAGTGCGAAAAGTGGTTTTTCCACACTAATACAAGTGCAAAAGTGGTTTCCTGCACCAACACAAGTCCGAAAAGTGGTTTTTCAACACTAACACAAGTGCGAAAAGTGGTTTTTCAACACTATCACAAGTGCAAAAAGTGGTTTTTCAACACTAACACAAGTGCGAAAAGTGGTTTCCTGCACCAACACAAGTGCGAAAAGTGGTTTTTCAACACTAACTCAAGTGCGAAAAGTGGTTTTTCAACACTAACACAAGTGCGAAAAGTGGTTTTTCAACACTATCACAAGTGCAAAAAGTGTTTTTTCCACACTAATACAAGTGCAAAAGTGGTTTCCTGCACCAACACAAGTGCAAAAAGTGGTTTTTCAACACTAACACAAGTGCGAAGAGTGGTTTTTCAACACTATCACAAGTGCAAAAAGTGTTTTTCCACACTAATACAAGTGCAAAAGTGGTTTCCTGCTCCAACACAAGTGCAAAAAGTGGTTTTTCAACACTAACACAAGTGCGAAAAGTGTTTTTCAACACTAACACAAGTGCGAAAAGTGGTTTTTCAACACTAACACAAGTGCGAAAAGTGGTTTTTCAACACTATCACAAGTGCAAAAAGTGTTTTTTCCACACTAATATAAGTGCAAAAGTGGTTTCCTGCACCAACACAAGTGCGAAAAGTGGTTTTTCAACACTAACACAAGTGCAAAAAGTGGCTTTTCAACACTAACACAAGTGCGAAAAGTGGTTTTTCCACACTAATACAAGTGCAAAAGTGGTTTCCTGCACCAACACTAGTGCGAAAAGTGGTTTTTCAACACTAACACAAGTGCGAAAAGTGGTTTTTCAACACCAACACAAGTGCGAAAAGTGGTTTTTCAACACTAACACAAGTGCGAAAAGTGTTTTTTCCACACTAATACAAGTGCAAAAGTGGTTTCCTGCACCAACACAAGTGCGAAAAGTAGTTTTTCAACACTAACACAAGTGCGAAAAGTGGTTTTCCAACACTAACACAAGTGCGAAAAGTGGTTTTACCACACTAATACAAGTGCAATAGTGGTTTCCTGCACCAACACAAGTGCGAAAAGTGGTTTTTCAACACTAACACAAATACGAAAATGGTTTTCCAACACTAACACAAGTGCGAAAAGTGGTTTTACCACACTAATACAAGTGCAATAGTGGTTTCCTGCACCAACACAAGTGCAAAAGTGGTTTCCTGCACCAACACAAGTGCGAAAAGTGGTTTTTCAACACTAACAAAAGTGCGAAAAGTGGTTTTTCAACACTATCACAAGTGCAAAAAGTCTTTATTCCACACTAATACAAGTGCAAAAGTGGTTTCCTGCACCAACACAAGTGCGAAAAGTGGTTTTTCAACACTAACACAAGTGCGAAAAGTGGCTTTTCAACACTAACACAAGTGCGAAAAGTGGTTTTTCCACACTAATACAAGTGCAAAAGTGGTTTCCTGCACCAACACAAGTGCGAAAAGTGGTTTTTCAACACTAACACAAGTGCGAAAAGTGGTTTTTCAACACTAACACAAGTGCGAAAAGTGTTTTTTCCACAATAATACAAGTGCAAAAGTGGTTTCCTGCACCAACACAAGTGCAAAAAGTGGTTTTTCAACACTAACACAAGTGCGAAAAGTGGTTTTTCAACACTATCACAAGTGCAAAAAGTGTTTTTCCACACTAATACAAGTGCAAAAGTGGTTTCCTGCTCCAACACAAGTGCAAAAAGTGGTTTTTCAACACTAACACAAGTGCGAAAAGTGTTTTTTCCACACTAATACAAGTGCAAAAGTGGTTTCCTGCACCAACACAAGTGCGAAAAGTAGTTTTTCAACACTAACACAAGTGCGAAAAGTGGTTTTCCAACACTAACACAAGTGCGAAAAGTGGTTTTACCACACTAATACAAGTGCAATAGTGGTTTCCTGCACCAACACAAGTGCGAAAAGTGGTTTTTCAACACTAACACAAATACGAAAATGGTTTTCCAACACTAACACAAGTGCGAAAAGTGGTTTTACCACACTAATACAAGTGCAATAGTGGTTTCCTGCACCAACACAAGTGCGAAAAGTGGTTTTTCAACACTATCAAAAGTGCAAAAAGTGTTTTTTCCACACTAATACAAGTGCAAAAGTGGTTTCCTGCACCAACACAAGTGCGAAAAGTGGTTTTTCAACACTAACACAAGTGCGAAAATTGGTTTTTCAACAGTAACACAAGTGCGAAAAGTGGTTTTTCAACACTAACACAAGTGCGAAAAGTGGTTTTTCCACACTAATACAAGTGCAAAAGTGGTTTCCTGCACCAACACAAGTGCGAAAAGTGGTTTTTCAACACTAACACAAGTGCGAAAAGTGGTTTTTCAACACTAACACAAGTGCGAAAAGTGGTTTTTCAACACTAACACAAGTGCGAAAAGTGTTTTTTCCACAATAATACAAGTGCAAAAGTGGTTTCCTGCACCAACACAAGTGCAAAAAGTGGTTTTTCAACACTAACACAAGTGCGAAAAGTGGTTTTTCAACACTATCACAAGTGCAAAAAGTGTTTTTCCACACTAATACAAGTGCAAAAGTGGTTTCCTGCTCCAACACAAGTGCAAAAAGTGGTTTTTCAACACTAACACAAGTGCGAAAAGTGGTTTTTCAACACTAACACAAGTGCGAAAAGTGGTTTTTCCACACTAATACAAGTGCAAAAGTGGTTTCCTGCACCAACACAAGTCCGAAAAGTGGTTTTTCAACACTAACACAAGTGCGAAAAGTGGTTTTTCAACACTATCACAAGTGCAAAAAGTGGTTTTTCAACACTAACACAAGTGCGAAAAGTGGTTTCCTGCACCAACACAAGTGCGAAAAGTGGTTTTTCAACACTAACTCAAGTGCGAAAAGTGGTTTTTCAACACTAACACAAGTGTGGAAAGTGGTTTTTCAACACTATCACAAGTGCAAAAAGTGTTTTTTCCACACTAATACAAGTGCAAAAGTGGTTTCCTGCACCAACACAAGTGCAAAAAGTGGTTTTTCAACACTAACACAAGTGCGAAGAGTGGTTTTTCAACACTATCACAAGTGCAAAAAGTGTTTTTCCACACTAATACAAGTGCAAAAGTGGTTTCCTGCTCCAACACAAGTGCAAAAAGTGGTTTTTCAACACTAACACAAGTGCGAAAAGTGTTTTTCAACACTAACACAAGTGCGAAAAGTGGTTTTTCAACATTAACACAAGTGCGAAAAGTGGTTTTTCAACACTATCACAAGTGCAAAAAGTGTTTTTTCCACACTAATATAAGTGCAAAAGTGGTTTCCTGCACCAACACAAGTGCGAAAAGTGGTTTTTCAACACTAACACAAGTGCAAAAAGTGGCTTTTCAACACTAACACAAGTGCGAAAAGTGGTTTTTCTACACTAATACAAGTGCAAAAGTGGTTTCCTGCACCAACACTAGTGCGAAAAGTGGTTTTTCAACACTAACACAAGTGCGAAAAGTGGTTTTTCAACACCAACACAAGTGCGAAAAGTGGTTTTTCAACACTAACACAAGTGCGAAAAGTGTTTTTTCCACACTAATACAAGTGCAAAAGTGGTTTCCTGCACCAACACAAGTGCGAAAAGTGGTTTTTCAACACTAACACAAGTGCGAAAAGTGGTTTTTCAACACTAACACAAGTGCGAAAAGTGTTTTTTCCACACTAATACAAGTGCATAAGTGGTTTCCTGCACCAACACAAGTGCGAAAAGTGGTTTTTCAACACTAACACAAGTGCGAAAAGTGGTTTTTCAACACTAACACAAGTGCGAAAAGTGGTTTTTCAACACTAGCACAAGTGCGAAAAGTGGTTTTTCCACACTAATACAAGTGCAAAAGTGGTTTCCTGCACCAACACAACTGCGAAAAGTGGTTTTTCAACACTAACACAAGTGCGAAAAGTGGTTTTTCAACACTAACACAAGTGCCAAAAGTGGTTTTTCAACATTAACACAAGTGCGAAAAGTGTTTTTTCCACACTAATACAAGTGCAAAAGTGGTTTCCTGCACCAACACAAGTGCGAAAAGTGGTTTTTCAACACTAACACAAGTGCGAAAAGTGGTTTTTCAACACTAACACAAGTGCGAAAAGTGTTTTTTCCACACTAATACAAGTGCAAAAGTGGTTTCCTGCACCAACACAAGTGCGAAAAGTGGTTTTTCAACACTAACACAAGTGCGAAAAGTGGTTTTTCAACACTAACACAAGTGCGAAAAGTGGTTTTTCAACACTAACACAAGTGCGAAAAGTGGTTTTTCCACACTAATACAAGTGCAAAAGTGGTTTCCTGCACCAACACAACTGCGAAAAGTGGTTTTTCAACACTAACACAAGTGCGAAAAGTGGTTTTTCAACACTAACACAAGTGCCAAAAGTGGCTTTTCCACACTAATACAAGTGCAAAAGTGGTTTCCTGCACCAACACAAGTGCGAAAAGTTGTCTTTCAACACTAACACAAGTGTGAAAAGTGGTTTTTCCACACTAATACAAGTGCAAAAGTGGTTTCCTGCACCAACACAAGTGCGAAAAGTGGTTTTTCAACACTATCAAAAGTGCAAAAAGTGTTTTTTCCACACTAATACAAGTGCAAAAGTGGTTTCCTGCACCAACACAAGTGCGAAAAGTGGTTTTCCAACACTAACACAAGTGCGAAAAGTGGTTTTTCAACACTAACACAAATGCGAAAAGTGGTTTTTCAACACTAACACAAGTGCGAAAAGTGGCTTTTCAACACTAACACAAGTGCGAAAAGTGGTTTTTCCACACTAATACAAGTGCAAAAGTGGTTTCCTGCACCAACACTAGTGCGAAAAGTGGTTTTTCAACACTAACACAAGTGCGAAAAGTGGTTTTTCAACACCAACACAAGTGCGAAAAGTGGTTTTTCAACACTAACACAAGTGCGAAAAGTGTTTTTTCCACACTAATACAAGTGCAAAAGTGGTTTCCTGCACCAACACAAGTGCGAAAAGTAGTTTTTCAACACTAACACAAGTGCGAAAAGTGGCTTTTCAACACTAACACAAGTGCGAAAAGTGGTTTTTCCACACTAATACAAGTGCAAAAGTGGTTTCCTGCACCAACACTAGTGCGAAAAGTGGTTTTTCAACACTAACACAAGTGCGAAAAGTGGTTTTTCAACACCAACACAAGTGCGAAAAGTGGTTTTTCAACACTAACACAAGTGCGAAAAGTGTTTTTTCCACACTAATACAAGTGCAAAAGTGGTTTCCTGCACCAACACAAGTGCGAAAAGTAGTTTTTCAACACTAACACAAGTGCGAAAAGTGGTTTTCCAACACTAACACAAGTGCGAAAAGTGGTTTTACCACACTAATACAAGTGCAATAGTGGTTTCCTGCACCAACACAAGTGCGAAAAGTGGTTTTTCAACACTAACACAAATACGAAAATGGTTTTCCAACACTAACACAAGTGCGAAAAGTGGTTTTACCACACTAATACAAGTGCAATAGTGGTTTCCTGCACCAACACAAGTGCGAAAAGTGGTTTTTCAACACTATCAAAAGTGCAAAAAGTGTTTTTTCCACACTAATACAAGTGCAAAAGTGGTTTCCTGCACCAACACAAGTGCGAAAAGTGGTTTTTCAACACTAACACAAGTGCGAAAAGTGGTTTTTCAACAGTAACACAAGTGCGAAAAGTGGTTTTTCAACACTAACACAAGTGCGAAAAGTGATTTTTCCACACTAATACAAGTGCAAAAGTGGTTTCCTGCACCAACACAAGTGCGAAAAGTGGTTTTTCAACACTAACAAAAGTGCGAAAAGTGGTTTTTCAACACTATCACAAGTGCAAAAAGTCTTTATTCCACACTAATACAAGTGCAAAAGTGGTTTCCTGCACCAACACAAGTGCGAAAAGTGGTTTTTCAACACTAACACAAGTGCGAAAAGTGGCTTTTCAACACTAACACAAGTGCGAAAAGTGGTTTTTCCACACTAATACAAGTGCAAAAGTGGTTTCCTGCACCAACACAAGTGCGAAAAGTGGTTTTTCAACACTAACACAAGTGCGAAAAGTGGTTTTTCAACACTAACACAAGTGCGAAAAGTGGTTTTTCAACACTAACACAAGTGCGAAAAGTGTTTTTTCCACAATAATACAAGTGCAAAAGTGGTTTCCTGCACCAACACAAGTGCAAAAAGTGGTTTTTCAACACTAACACAAGTGCGAAAAGTGGTTTTTCAACACTATCACAAGTGCAAAAAGTGTTTTTCCACACTAATACAAGTGCAAAAGTGGTTTCCTGCTCCAACACAAGTGCAAAAAGTGGTTTTTCAACACTAACACAAGTGCGAAAAGTGTTTTTTCCACACTAATACAAGTGCAAAAGTGGTTTCCTGCACCAACACAAGTGCGAAAAGTAGTTTTTCAACACTAACACAAGTGCGAAAAGTGGTTTTCCAACACTAACACAAGTGCGAAAAGTGGTTTTACCACACTAATACAAGTGCAATAGTGGTTTCCTGCACCAACACAAGTGCGAAAAGTGGTTTTTCAACACTAACACAAATACGAAAATGGTTTTCCAACACTAACACAAGTGCGAAAAGTGGTTTTACCACACTAATACAAGTGCAATAGTGGTTTCCTGCACCAACACAAGTGCGAAAAGTGGTTTTTCAACACTATCAAAAGTGCAAAAAGTGTTTTTTCCACACTAATACAAGTGCAAAAGTGGTTTCCTGCACCAACACAAGTGCGAAAAGTGGTTTTTCAACACTAACACAAGTGCGAAAATTGGTTTTTCAACAGTAACACAAGTGCGAAAAGTGGTTTTTCAACACTAACACAAGTGCGAAAAGTGGTTTTTCCACACTAATACAAGTGCAAAAGTGGTTTCCTGCACCAACACAAGTGCGAAAAGTGGTTTTTCAACACTAACACAAGTGCGAAAAGTGGTTTTTCAACACTAACACAAGTGCGAAAAGTGGTTTTTCAACACTAACACAAGTGCGAAAAGTGTTTTTTCCACAATAATACAAGTGCAAAAGTGGTTTCCTGCACCAACACAAGTGCAAAAAGTGGTTTTTCAACACTAACACAAGTGCGAAAAGTGGTTTTTCAACACTATCACAAGTGCAAAAAGTGTTTTTCCACACTAATACAAGTGCAAAAGTGGTTTCCTGCACCAACACAACTGCGAAAAGTGGTTTTTCAACACTAACACAAGTGCGAAAAGTGGTTTTTCAACACTAACACAAGTGCCAAAAGTGGTTTTTCAACATTAACACAAGTGCGAAAAGTGTTTTTTCCACACTAATACAAGTGCATAAGTGGTTTCCTGCACCAACACAAGTGCGAAAAGTGGTTTTTCAACACTAACACAAGTGCGAAAAGTGGTTTTTCAACACTAACACAAGTGCGAAAAGTGGTTTTTCAACACTAGCACAAGTGCGAAAAGTGGTTTTTCCACACTAATACAAGTGCAAAAGTGGTTTCCTGCACCAACACAACTGCGAAAAGTGGTTTTTCAACACTAACACAAGTGCGAAAAGTGGTTTTTCAACACTAACACAAGTGCCAAAAGTGGTTTTTCAACATTAACACAAGTGCGAAAAGTGTTTTTTCCACACTAATACAAGTGCAAAAGTGGTTTCCTGCACCAACACAAGTGCGAAAAGTGGTTTTTCAACACTAACACAAGTGCGAAAAGTGGTTTTTCAACACTAACACAAGTGCGAAAAGTGTTTTTTCCACACTAATACAAGTGCAAAAGTGGTTTCCTGCACCAACACAAGTGCGAAAAGTGGTTTTTCAACACTAACACAAGTGCGAAAAGTGGTTTTTCAACACTAACACAAGTGCGAAAAGTGGTTTTTCAACACTAACACAAGTGCGAAAAGTGGTTTTTCCACACTAATACAAGTGCAAAAGTGGTTTCCTGCACCAACACAACTGCGAAAAGTGGTTTTTCAACACTAACACAAGTGCGAAAAGTGGTTTTTCAACACTAACACAAGTGCCAAAAGTGGCTTTTCCACACTAATACAAGTGCAAAAGTGGTTTCCTGCACCAACACAAGTGCGAAAAGTTGTCTTTCAACACTAACACAAGTGTGAAAAGTGGTTTTTCCACACTAATACAAGTGCAAAAGTGGTTTCCTGCACCAACACAAGTGCGAAAAGTGGTTTTTCAACACTATCAAAAGTGCAAAAAGTGTTTTTTCCACACTAATACAAGTGCAAAAGTGGTTTCCTGCACCAACACAAGTGCGAAAAGTGGTTTTTCAACACTAACACAAGTGCGAAAAGTGGTTTTTCAACACTAACACAAATGCGAAAAGTGGTTTTTCAACACTAACACAAGTGCGAAAAGTGGCTTTTCAACACTAACACAAGTGCGAAAAGTGGTTTTTCCACACTAATACAAGTGCAAAAGTGGTTTCCTGCACCAACACTAGTGCGAAAAGTGGTTTTTCAACACTAACACAAGTGCGAAAAGTGGTTTTTCAACACCAACACAAGTGCGAAAAGTGGTTTTTCAACACTAACACAAGTGCGAAAAGTGTTTTTTCCACACTAATACAAGTGCAAAAGTGGTTTCCTGCACCAACACAAGTGCGAAAAGTAGTTTTTCAACACTAACACAAGTGCGAAAAGTGGCTTTTCAACACTAACACAAGTGCGAAAAGTGGTTTTTCCACACTAATACAAGTGCAAAAGTGGTTTCCTGCACCAACACTAGTGCGAAAAGTGGTTTTTCAACACTAACACAAGTGCGAAAAGTGGTTTTTCAACACCAACACAAGTGCGAAAAGTGGTTTTTCAACACTAACACAAGTGCGAAAAGTGTTTTTTCCACACTAATACAAGTGCAAAAGTGGTTTCCTGCACCAACACAAGTGCGAAAAGTAGTTTTTCAACACTAACACAAGTGCGAAAAGTGGTTTTCCAACACTAACACAAGTGCGAAAAGTGGTTTTACCACACTAATACAAGTGCAATAGTGGTTTCCTGCACCAACACAAGTGCGAAAAGTGGTTTTTCAACACTAACACAAATACGAAAATGGTTTTCCAACACTAACACAAGTGCGAAAAGTGGTTTTACCACACTAATACAAGTGCAATAGTGGTTTCCTGCACCAACACAAGTGCGAAAAGTGGTTTTTCAACACTATCAAAAGTGCAAAAAGTGTTTTTTCCACACTAATACAAGTGCAAAAGTGGTTTCCTGCACCAACACAAGTGCGAAAAGTGGTTTTTCAACACTAACACAAGTGCGAAAAGTGGTTTTTCAACAGTAACACAAGTGCGAAAAGTGGTTTTTCAACACTAACACAAGTGCGAAAAGTGATTTTTCCACACTAATACAAGTGCAAAAGTGGTTTCCTGCACCAACACAAGTGCGAAAAGTGGTTTTTCAACACTAACAAAAGTGCGAAAAGTGGTTTTTCAACACTATCACAAGTGCAAAAAGTCTTTATTCCACACTAATACAAGTGCAAAAGTGGTTTCCTGCACCAACACAAGTGCGAAAAGTGGTTTTTCAACACTAACACAAGTGCGAAAAGTGGCTTTTCAACACTAACACAAGTGCGAAAAGTGGTTTTTCCACACTAATACAAGTGCAAAAGTGGTTTCCTGCACCAACACAAGTGCGAAAAGTGGTTTTTCAACACTAACACAAGTGCGAAAAGTGGTTTTTCAACACTAACACAAGTGCGAAAAGTGGTTTTTCAACACTAACACAAGTGCGAAAAGTGTTTTTTCCACAATAATACAAGTGCAAAAGTGGTTTCCTGCACCAACACAAGTGCAAAAAGTGGTTTTTCAACACTAACACAAGTGCGAAAAGTGGTTTTTCAACACTATCACAAGTGCAAAAAGTGTTTTTCCACACTAATACAAGTGCAAAAGTGGTTTCCTGCTCCAACACAAGTGCAAAAAGTGGTTTTTCAACACTAACACAAGTGCGAAAAGTGTTTTTTCCACACTAATACAAGTGCAAAAGTGGTTTCCTGCACCAACACAAGTGCGAAAAGTAGTTTTTCAACACTAACACAAGTGCGAAAAGTGGTTTTCCAACACTAACACAAGTGCGAAAAGTGGTTTTACCACACTAATACAAGTGCAATAGTGGTTTCCTGCACCAACACAAGTGCGAAAAGTGGTTTTTCAACACTAACACAAATACGAAAATGGTTTTCCAACACTAACACAAGTGCGAAAAGTGGTTTTACCACACTAATACAAGTGCAATAGTGGTTTCCTGCACCAACACAAGTGCGAAAAGTGGTTTTTCAACACTATCAAAAGTGCAAAAAGTGTTTTTTCCACACTAATACAAGTGCAAAAGTGGTTTCCTGCACCAACACAAGTGCGAAAAGTGGTTTTTCAACACTAACACAAGTGCGAAAATTGGTTTTTCAACAGTAACACAAGTGCGAAAAGTGGTTTTTCAACACTAACACAAGTGCGAAAAGTGGTTTTTCCACACTAATACAAGTGCAAAAGTGGTTTCCTGCACCAACACAAGTGCGAAAAGTGGTTTTTCAACACTAACACAAGTGCGAAAAGTGGTTTTTCAACACTAACACAAGTGCGAAAAGTGGTTTTTCAACACTAACACAAGTGCGAAAAGTGTTTTTTCCACAATAATACAAGTGCAAAAGTGGTTTCCTGCACCAACACAAGTGCAAAAAGTGGTTTTTCAACACTAACACAAGTGCGAAAAGTGGTTTTTCAACACTATCACAAGTGCAAAAAGTGTTTTTCCACACTAATACAAGTGCAAAAGTGGTTTCCTGCTCCAACACAAGTGCAAAAAGTGGTTTTTCAACACTAACACAAGTGCGAAAAGTGGTTTTTCAACACTAACACAAGTGCGAAAAGTGGTTTTTCCACACTAATACAAGTGCAAAAGTGGTTTCCTGCACCAACACAAGTCCGAAAAGTGGTTTTTCAACACTAACACAAGTGCGAAAAGTGGTTTTTCAACACTATCACAAGTGCAAAAAGTGGTTTTTCAACACTAACACAAGTGCGAAAAGTGGTTTCCTGCACCAACACAAGTGCGAAAAGTGGTTTTTCAACACTAACTCAAGTGCGAAAAGTGGTTTTTCAACACTAACACAAGTGCGGAAAGTGGTTTTTCAACACTATCACAAGTGCAAAAAGTGTTTTTTCCACACTAATACAAGTGCAAAAGTGGTTTCCTGCACCAACACAAGTGCAAAAAGTGGTTTTTCAACACTAACACAAGTGCGAAGAGTGGTTTTTCAACACTATCACAAGTGCAAAAAGTGTTTTTCCACACTAATACAAGTGCAAAAGTGGTTTCCTGCTCCAACACAAGTGCAAAAAGTGGTTTTTCAACACTAACACAAGTGCGAAAAGTGGTTTTCAACACTAACACAAGTGCGAAAAGTGGTTTTTCAACATTAACACAAGTGCGAAAAGTGGTTTTTCAACACTATCACAAGTGCAAAAAGTGTTTTTTCCACACTAATATAAGTGCAAAAGTGGTTTCCTGCACCAACACAAGTGCGAAAAGTGGTTTTTCAACACTAACACAAGTGCAAAAAGTGGCTTTTCAACACTAACACAAGTGCGAAAAGTGGTTTTTCCACACTAATACAAGTGCAAAAGTGGTTTCCTGCACCAACACTAGTGCGAAAAGTGGTTTTTCAACACTAACACAAGTGCGAAAAGTGGTTTTTCAACACCAACACAAGTGCGAAAAGTGGTTTTTCAACACTAACACAAGTGCGAAAAGTGTTTTTTCCACACTAATACAAGTGCAAAAGTGGTTTCCTGCACCAACACAAGTGCGAAAAGTGGTTTTTCAACACTAACACAAGTGCGAAAAGTGGTTTTTCAACACTAACACAAGTGCGAAAAGTGTTTTTTCCACACTAATACAAGTGCATAAGTGGTTTCCTGCACCAACACAAGTGCGAAAAGTGGTTTTTCAACACTAACACAAGTGCGAAAAGTGGTTTTTCAACACTAACACAAGTGCGAAAAGTGGTTTTTCAACACTAGCACAAGTGCGAAAAGTGGTTTTTCCACACTAATACAAGTGCAAAAGTGGTTTCCTGCACCAACACAACTGCGAAAAGTGGTTTTTCAACACTAACACAAGTGCGAAAAGTGGTTTTTCAACACTAACACAAGTGCCAAAAGTGGTTTTTCAACATTAACACAAGTGCGAAAAGTGTTTTTTCCACACTAATACAAGTGCAAAAGTGGTTTCCTGCACCAACACAAGTGCGAAAAGTGGTTTTTCAACACTAACACAAGTGCGAAAAGTGGTTTTTCAACACTAACACAAGTGCGAAAAGTGTTTTTTCCACACTAATACAAGTGCAAAAGTGGTTTCCTGCACCAACACAAGTGCGAAAAGTGGTTTTTCAACACTAACACAAGTGCGAAAAGTGGTTTTTCAACACTAACACAAGTGCGAAAAGTGGTTTTTCAACACTAACACAAGTGCGAAAAGTGGTTTTTCCACACTAATACAAGTGCAAAAGTGGTTTCCTGCACCAACACAACTGTGAAAAGTGGTTTTTCAACACTAACACAAGTGCGAAAAGTGGTTTTTCAACACTAACACAAGTGCCAAAAGTGGCTTTTCCACACTAATACAAGTGCAAAAGTGGTTTCCTGCACCAACACAAGTGCGAAAAGTTGTCTTTCAACACTAACACAAGTGTGAAAAGTGGTTTTTCCACACTAATACAAGTGCAAAAGTGGTTTCCTGCACCAACACAAGTGCGAAAAGTGGTTTTTCAACACTATCAAAAGTGCAAAAAGTGTTTTTTCCACACTAATACAAGTGCAAAAGTGGTTTCCTGCACCAACACAAGTGCGAAAAGTGGTTTTTCAACACTAACACAAGTGCGAAAAGTGGTTTTTCAACACTAACACAAATGCGAAAAGTGGTTTTTCAACACTAACACAAGTGCGAAAAGTGTTTTTTCCACACTAATACAAGTGCAAAAGTGGTTTCCTGCACCAACACAAGTGCGAAAAGTGGTTTTTCAACACTAACACAAGTGCGAAAAGTGGTTTTTCAACACTAACACAAGTGCGAAAAGTGGTTTTTCAACACTATCCCAAGTGCAAAAAGTGTTTTTTCCACACTAATACAAGTGCAAAAGTGGTTTCCTGCACCAACACATGTGCGAAAAGTGGTTTTTCAACACTAACACAAGTGCGAAAAGTGGTTTTTCAACACTAACACAAGTGCGAAAAGTGGTTTTTCCACACTAATACAAGTGCAAAAGTGGTTTCCTGCACCAACACATGTGCGAAAAGTGGTTTTTCAACACTAACACAAGTGCGAAAAGTGGTTTTTCAACACTAACACAAGTGCGAAAAGTGGTTTTTCAACACTAACACAAGAGCTAAAAGTGTTTTTTCCACACTAATACAAGTGCAAAAGTGGTTTCCTGCACCAACACAAGTGCGAAAAGTAGTTTTTCAACACTAACACAAGTGCGAAAAGTGGTTTTTCAACACTAACACAAGTGCGAAAAGTGGTTTTTCAACACTAACACAAGTGCGAAAAGTGATTTTTCCACACTAATACAAGTGCAAAAGTGGTTTCCTGCACCAACACAAGTGCGAAAAGTGGTTTTTCAACACTAACACAAGTGCGAAAAGTGGTTTTTCAACACTAACACAAGTGCGAAAAGTGGTTTTTCAACACTATCACAAGTGCAAAAAGTGTTTTTTCCACACTAATACAAGTGCAAAAGTGGTTTCCTGCACCAACACAAGTGCAAAAAGTGGTTTTTCAACTCTAACACAAGTGCAAAAAGTGGTTTTTCAACACTATCACAAGTGCAAAAAGTGTTTTTCCACACTAATACAAGTGCAAAAGTGGTTTCCTGCTCCAACACAAGTGCAAAAAGTGGTTTTTCAACACTAACACAAGTGCGAAAAGTGGTTTTTCAACACTAACACAAGTGCGAAAAGTGGTTTTTCCACACTAATACAAGTGCAAAAGTGGTTTCCTGCACCAACACAAGTGCGAAAAGTGGTTTTTCAACACTAACACAAGTGCGAAAAGTGGTTTTTCAACACTAACACAAGTGCGAAAAGTGATTTTTCCACACTAATAGAAGTGCAAAAGTGGTTTCCTGCACCAACACAAGTGCGAAAAGTGGTTTTTCAACACTAACACAAGTGCGAAAAGTGGTTTTTCAACACTAACACAAGTGCGAAAAGTGGTTTTTCAACACTATCACAAGTGCAAAAAGTGTTTTTTCCACACTAATACAAGTGCAAAAGTGGTTTCCTGCACCAACACAAGTGCAAAAAGTGGTTTTTCAACTCTAACACAAGTGCAAAAAGTGGTTTTTCAACACTATCACAAGTGCAAAAAGTGTTTTTCCACACTAATACAAGTGCAAAAGTGGTTTCCTGCTCCAACACAAGTGCAAAAAGTGGTTTTTCAACACTAACACAAGTGCGAAAAGTGGTTTTTCAACACTAACACAAGTGCGAAAAGTGGTTTTTCCACACTAATACAAGTGCAAAAGTGGTTTCCTGCACCAACACAAGTGCGAAAAGTGGTTTTTCAACACTAACACAAGTGCGAAAAGTGGTTTTTCAACACCAACACAAGTGCGAAAAGTGGTTTTTCAACACTAACACAAGTGCGAAAAGTGTTTTTTCCACACTAATACAAGTGCAAAAGTGGTTTCCTGCACCAACACAAGTGCGAAAAGTGGTTTTTCAACACTAACACAAGTGCGAAAAGTGGTTTTTCAACACTAACACAAGTGCGAAAAGTGTTTTTTCCACACTAATACAAGTGCAAAAGTGGTTTCCTGCACCAACACAAGTGCGAAAAGTGGTTTTTCAACACTAACACAAGTGCGAAAAGTGGTTTTTCAACACTAACACAAGTGCGAAAAGTGGTTTTTCAACACTAACACAAGTGCGAAAAGTGGTTTTTCCACACTAATACAAGTGCAAAAGTGGTTTCCTGCACCAACACAACTGCGAAAAGTGGTTTTTCAACACTAACACAAGTGCGAAAAGTGGTTTTTCAACACTAACACAAGTGCCAAAAGTGGTTTTTCAACATTAACACAAGTGCGAAAAGTGTTTTTTCCACACTAATACAAGTGCAAAAGTGGTTTCCTGCACCAACACAAGTGCGAAAAGTGGTTTTTCAACACTAACACAAGTGCGAAAAGTGGTTTTTCAACACTAACACAAGTGCGAAAAGTGTTTTTTCCACACTAATACAAGTGCAAAAGTGGTTTCCTGCACCAACACAAGTGCGAAAAGTGGTTTTTCAACACTAACACAAGTGCGAAAAGTGGTTTTTCAACACTAACACAAGTGCGAAAAGTGGTTTTTCAACACTAACACAAGTGCGAAAAGTGGTTTTTCCACACTAATACAAGTGCAAAAGTGGTTTCCTGCACCAACACAACTGCGAAAAGTGGTTTTTCAACACTAACACAAGTGCGAAAAGTGGTTTTTCAACACTAACACAAGTGCCAAAAGTGGCTTTTCCACACTAATACAAGTGCAAAAGTGGTTTCCTGCACCAACACAAGTGCGAAAAGTTGTCTTTCAACATTAACACAAGTGTGAAAAGTGGTTTTTCCACACTAATACAAGTGCAAAAGTGGTTTCCTGCACCAACACAAGTGCGAAAAGTGGTTTTTCAACACTAACACAAGTGCGAAAAGTGGTTTTTCAACACTATCACAAGTGCAAAAAGTGTTTTTTTCACACTAATACAAGTGCAAAAGTGGTTTCCTGCACCAACACAAGTGCGAAAAGTGGTTTTTCAACACTAACACAAATGCGAAAAGTGGTTTTCCAACACTAACACAAGTGCGAAAAGTGGTTTTACCACACTAATACAAGTGCAATAGTGGTTTCCTGCACCAACACAAGTGCGAAAAGTGGTTTTTCAACACTATCAAAAGTGCAAAAAGTGTTTTTTCCACACTAATACAAGTGCAAAAGTGGTTTCCTGCACCAACACAAGTGCGAAAAGTGGTTTTTCAACACTAACACAAGTGCGAAAAGTGGTTTTTCAACACTAACACAAGTGCGAAAAGTGGTTTTTCAACACTAACACAAGTGCGAAAAGTGTTTTTTCCACACTAATACAAGTGCTAAAGTGGTTTCCTGCACCAACACAAGTGCGAAAAGTGGTTTTTCAACACTAACACAAGTGCGAAAAGTGGTTTTTCAACACTAACACAAGTGCGAAAAGTGGTTTTTCAACACTATCCCAAGTGCAAAAAGTGTTTTTTCCACACTAATACAAGTGCAAATGTGGTTTCCTGCACCAACACATGTGCGAAAAGTGGTTTTTCAACACTAAAACAAGTGCGAAAAGTGGTTTTTCAACACTAACACAAGTGCGAAAAGTGGTTTTTCCACACTAATACAAGTGCAAAAGTGGTTTCCTGCACCAACACATGTGCGAAAAGTGGTTTTTCAACACTAACACAAGTGCGAAAAGTGGTTTTTCAACACTAACACAAGTGCGAAAAGTGGTTTTTCAACACTAACACAAGAGCTAAAAGTGTTTTTTCCACACTAATACAAGTGCAAAAGTGGTTTCCTGCCCCAACACAAGTGCGAAAAGTAGTTTTTCAACACTAACACAAGTGCGAAAAGTGGTTTTTCAACACTAACACAAGTGCGAAAAGTGGTTTTTCAACACTAACACAAGTGTGAAAAGTGATTTTTCCACACTAATACAAGTGCAAAAGTGGTTTCCTGCACCAACACAAGTGCGAAAAGTGGTTTTTCAACACCAACAAAAGTGCGAAAAGTGGTTTTTCAACACTATCACAAGTGCAAAAAGTCTTTATTCCACACTAATACAAGTGCAAAAGTGGTTTCCTGCACCAACACAAGTGCGAAAAGTGGTTTTTCAACACTAACACAAGTGCGAAAAGTGGCTTTTCAACACTAACACAAGTGCGAAAAGTGGTTTTTCCACACTAATACAAGTGCAAAAGTGGTTTCCTGCACCAACACAAGTGCGAAAAGTGGTTTTTCAACACTAACACAAGTGCGAAAAGTGGTTTTTCAACACTAACACAAGTGCGAAAAGTGGTTTTTCAACACTAACACAAGTGCGAAAAGTGTTTTTTCCACAATAATACAAGTGCAAAAGTGGTTTCCTGCACCAACACAAGTGCAAAAAGTGGTTTTTCAACACTAACACAAGTGCGAAAAGTGGTTTTTCAACACTATCACAAGTGCAAAAAGTGTTTTTCCACACTAATACAAGTGCAAAAGTGGTTTCCTGCTCCAACACAAGTGCAAAAAGTGGTTTTTCAACACTAACACAAGTGCGAAAAGTGGTTTTTCCACACTAATACAAGTGCAAAAGTGGTTTCCTGCACCAACACAAGTCCGAAAAGTGGTTTTTCAACACTAACACAAGTGCGAAAAGTGGTTTTTCAACACTATCACAAGTGCAAAAAGTGTTTTTCCACACTAATACAAGTGCAAAAGTGGTTTCCTGCTCCAACACAAGTGCGAAAAGTGGTTTTTCAACACTAACACAAGTGCGAAAAGTGGTTTTTCCACACTAATACAAGTGCAAAAGTGGTTTCCTGCACCAACACAAGTCCGAAAAGTGGTTTTTCAACACTAACACAAGTGCGAAAAGTGGTTTTTCAACACTATCACAAGTGCAAAAAGTGGTTTTTCAACACTAACACAAGTGCGAAAAGTGGTTTCCTGCACCAACACAAGTGCGAAAAGTGGTTTTTCAACACTAACTCAAGTGCGAAAAGTGGTTTTTCAACACTAACACAAGTGCGAAAAGTGGTTTTTCAACACTATCACAAGTGCAAAAAGTGTTTTTTCCATACTAATACAAGTGCAAAAGTGGTTTCCTGCACCAACACAAGTGCAAAAAGTGGTTTTTCAACACTAACACAAGTGCGAAAAGTGGTTTTTCAACACTATCACAAGTGCAAAAAGTGTTTTTCCACACTAATACAAGTGCAAAAGTGGTTTCCTGCTCCAACACAAGTGCAAAAAGTGGTTTTTCAACACTAACACAAGTGCGAAAAGTGGTTTTTCAACACTAACACAAGTGCGAAAAGTGGTTTTTCAACACTAACACAAGTGCGAAAAGTGGTTTTTCAACACTATCACAAGTGCAAAAAGTGTTTTTTCCACACTAATATAAGTGCAAAAGTGGTTTCCTGCACCAACACAAGTGCGAAAAGTGGTTTTTCAACACTAACACAAGTGCAAAAAGTGGCTTTTCAACACTAACACAAGTGCGAAAAGTGGTTTTTCCACACTAATACAAGTGCAAAAGTGGTTTCCTGCACCAACACAAGTGCGAAAAGTGGTTTTTCAACACTAACACAAGTGCAAAAAGTGGTTTTTCAACACCAACACAAGTGCGAAAAGTGGTTTTTCAACACTAACACAAGTGCGAAAAGTGTTTTTTCCACACTAATACAAGTGCAAAAGTGGTTTCCTGCACCAACACAAGTGCGAAAAGTGGTTTTTCAACACTAACACAAGTGCGAAAAGTGGTTTTTCAACACTAACACAAGTGCGAAAAGTGTTTTTTCCACACTAATACAAGTGCAAAAGTGGTTTCCTGCACCAACACAAGTGCAAAAAGTGGTTTTTCAACACTAACACAAGTGCGAAAAGTGGTTTTTCAACACTAACACAAGTGCGAAAAGTGGTTTTTCAACACTAACACAAGTGCGAAAAGTGGTTTTTCCACACTAATACAAGTGCAAAAGTGGTTTCCTGCACCAACACAACTGCGAAAAGTGGTTTTTCAACACTAACACAAGTGCGAAAAGTGGTTTTTCAACACTAACACAAGTGCCAAAAGTGGTTTTTCAACATTAACACAAGTGCGAAAAGTGTTTTTTCCACACTAATACAAGTGCAAAAGTGGTTTCCTGCACCAACACAAGTGCGAAAAGTGGTTTTTCAACACTAACACAAGTGCGAAAAGTGGTTTTTCAACACTAACACAAGTGCGAAAAGTGTTTTTTCCACACTAATACAAGTGCAAAAGTGGTTTCCTGCACCAACACAAGTGCGAAAAGTGGTTTTTCAACACTAACACAAGTGCGAAAAGTGGTTTTTCAACACTAACACAAGTGCGAAAAGTGGTTTTTCAACACTAACACAAGTGCGAAAAGTGGTTTTTCCACACTAATACAAGTGCAAAAGTGGTTTCCTGCACCAACACAACTGCGAAAAGTGGTTTTTCAACACTAACACAAGTGCGAAAAGTGGTTTTTCCACACTAATACAAGTGCAAAAGTGGTTTCCTGCACCAACACAAGTGCGAAAAGTGGTTTTTCAACACTAACACAAGTGCGAAAAGTGGTTTTTCAACACTAACACAAGTGCGAAAAGTGGTTTTTCAACACTAACACAAGTGCGAAAAGTGTTTTTTCCACAATAATACAAGTGCAAAAGTGGTTTCCTGCACCAACACAAGTGCAAAAAGTGGTTTTTCAACACTAACACAAGTGCGAAAAGTGGTTTTTCAACACTATCACAAGTGCAAAAAGTGTTTTTCCACACTAATACAAGTGCAAAAGTGGTTTCCTGCTCCAACACAAGTGCAAAAAGTGGTTTTTCAACACTAACACAAGTGCGAAAAGTGTTTTTTCCACACTAATACAAGTGCAAAAGTGGTTTCCTGCACCAACACAAGTGCGAAAAGTAGTTTTTCAACACTAACACAAGTGCGAAAAGTGGTTTTCCAACACTAACACAAGTGCGAAAAGTGGTTTTACCACACTAATACAAGTGCAATAGTGGTTTCCTGCACCAACACAAGTGCGAAAAGTGGTTTTTCAACACTAACACAAATACGAAAATGGTTTTCCAACACTAACACAAGTGCGAAAAGTGGTTTTACCACACTAATACAAGTGCAATAGTGGTTTCCTGCACCAACACAAGTGCGAAAAGTGGTTTTTCAACACTATCAAAAGTGCAAAAAGTGTTTTTTCCACACTAATACAAGTGCAAAAGTGGTTTCCTGCACCAACACAAGTGCGAAAAGTGGTTTTTCAACACTAACACAAGTGCGAAAATTGGTTTTTCAACAGTAACACAAGTGCGAAAAGTGGTTTTTCAACACTAACACAAGTGCGAAAAGTGGTTTTTCCACACTAATACAAGTGCAAAAGTGGTTTCCTGCACCAACACAAGTGCGAAAAGTGGTTTTTCAACACTAACACAAGTGCGAAAAGTGGTTTTTCAACACTAACACAAGTGCGAAAAGTGGTTTTTCAACACTAACACAAGTGCGAAAAGTGTTTTTTCCACAATAATACAAGTGCAAAAGTGGTTTCCTGCACCAACACAAGTGCAAAAAGTGGTTTTTCAACACTAACACAAGTGCGAAAAGTGGTTTTTCAACACTATCACAAGTGCAAAAAGTGTTTTTCCACACTAATACAAGTGCAAAAGTGGTTTCC
This sequence comes from Myxine glutinosa, assembly GCF_964187855.1. Classification (NCBI taxonomy): domain Eukaryota; kingdom Metazoa; phylum Chordata; class Myxini; order Myxiniformes; family Myxinidae; genus Myxine; species Myxine glutinosa. The sequence continues at coordinate 58,827 of NW_027618235.1, forward strand.
TGCTCCAACACAAGTGCAAAAAGTGGTTTTTCAACACTAACACAAGTGCGAAAAGTGGTTTTTCAACACTAACACAAGTGCGAAAAGTGGTTTTTCCACACTAATACAAGTGCAAAAGTGGTTTCCTGCACCAACACAAGTCCGAAAAGTGGTTTTTCAACACTAACACAAGTGCGAAAAGTGGTTTTTCAACACTATCACAAGTGCAAAAAGTGGTTTTTCAACACTAACACAAGTGCGAAAAGTGGTTTCCTGCACCAACACAAGTGCGAAAAGTGGTTTTTCAACACTAACTCAAGTGCGAAAAGTGGTTTTTCAACACTAACACAAGTGCGGAAAGTGGTTTTTCAACACTATCACAAGTGCAAAAAGTGTTTTTTCCACACTAATACAAGTGCAAAAGTGGTTTCCTGCACCAACACAAGTGCAAAAAGTGGTTTTTCAACACTAACACAAGTGCGAAGAGTGGTTTTTCAACACTATCACAAGTGCAAAAAGTGTTTTTCCACACTAATACAAGTGCAAAAGTGGTTTCCTGCTCCAACACAAGTGCAAAAAGTGGTTTTTCAACACTAACACAAGTGCGAAAAGTGTTTTTCAACACTAACACAAGTGCGAAAAGTGGTTTTTCAACATTAACACAAGTGCGAAAAGTGGTTTTTCAACACTATCACAAGTGCAAAAAGTGTTTTTTCCACACTAATATAAGTGCAAAAGTGGTTTCCTGCACCAACACAAGTGCGAAAAGTGGTTTTTCAACACTAACACAAGTGCAAAAAGTGGCTTTTCAACACTAACACAAGTGCGAAAAGTGGTTTTTCCACACTAATACAAGTGCAAAAGTGGTTTCCTGCACCAACACTAGTGCGAAAAGTGGTTTTTCAACACTAACACAAGTGCGAAAAGTGGTTTTTCAACACCAACACAAGTGCGAAAAGTGGTTTTTCAACACTAACACAAGTGCGAAAAGTGTTTTTTCCACACTAATACAAGTGCAAAAGTGGTTTCCTGCACCAACACAAGTGCGAAAAGTGGTTTTTCAACACTAACACAAGTGCGAAAAGTGGTTTTTCAACACTAACACAAGTGCGAAAAGTGTTTTTTCCACACTAATACAAGTGCATAAGTGGTTTCCTGCACCAACACAAGTGCGAAAAGTGGTTTTTCAACACTAACACAAGTGCGAAAAGTGGTTTTTCAACACTAACACAAGTGCGAAAAGTGGTTTTTCAACACTAGCACAAGTGCGAAAAGTGGTTTTTCCACACTAATACAAGTGCAAAAGTGGTTTCCTGCACCAACACAACTGCGAAAAGTGGTTTTTCAACACTAACACAAGTGCGAAAAGTGGTTTTTCAACACTAACACAAGTGCCAAAAGTGGTTTTTCAACATTAACACAAGTGCGAAAAGTGTTTTTTCCACACTAATACAAGTGCAAAAGTGGTTTCCTGCACCAACACAAGTGCGAAAAGTGGTTTTTCAACACTAACACAAGTGCGAAAAGTGGTTTTTCAACACTAACACAAGTGCGAAAAGTGTTTTTTCCACACTAATACAAGTGCAAAAGTGGTTTCCTGCACCAACACAAGTGCGAAAAGTGGTTTTTCAACACTAACACAAGTGCGAAAAGTGGTTTTTCAACACTAACACAAGTGCGAAAAGTGGTTTTTCAACACTAACACAAGTGCGAAAAGTGGTTTTTCCACACTAATACAAGTGCAAAAGTGGTTTCCTGCACCAACACAACTGCGAAAAGTGGTTTTTCAACACTAACACAAGTGCGAAAAGTGGTTTTTCAACACTAACACAAGTGCCAAAAGTGGCTTTTCCACACTAATACAAGTGCAAAAGTGGTTTCCTGCACCAACACAAGTGCGAAAAGTTGTCTTTCAACACTAACACAAGTGTGAAAAGTGGTTTTTCCACACTAATACAAGTGCAAAAGTGGTTTCCTGCACCAACACAAGTGCGAAAAGTGGTTTTTCAACACTATCAAAAGTGCAAAAAGTGTTTTTTCCACACTAATACAAGTGCAAAAGTGGTTTCCTGCACCAACACAAGTGCGAAAAGTGGTTTTTCAACACTAACACAAGTGCGAAAAGTGGTTTTTCAACACTAACACAAATGCGAAAAGTGGTTTTTCAACACTAACACAAGTGCGAAAAGTGTTTTTTCCACACTAATACAAGTGCAAAAGTGGTTTCCTGCACCAACACAAGTGCGAAAAGTGGTTTTTCAACACTAACACAAGTGCGAAAAGTGGTTTTTCAACACTAACACAAGTGCGAAAAGTGTTTTTTTAACACAAACACAAGTGCGAAAAGTGGTTTTTCAACACTAACACAAGTGCGATAAGTGGTTTTTCAACACTAACACAAGTGCGAAAAGTGTTTTTTCCACACTAATACAAGTGCAAAAGTGGTTTCCTGCACCAACACAAGTGCAAAAAGTGGTTTTTCAACACTATCACAAGTGCAAAAAGTGTTTTTCCACACTAATACAAGTGCAAAAGTGGTTTCCTGCTCCAACACAAGTGCAAAAAGTGGTTTTTCAACACTAACACAAGTGCGAAAAGTGGTTTTTCCACACTAATACAAGTGCAAAAGTGGTTTCCTGCACCAACACAAGTCCGAAAAGTGGTTTTTCAACACTAACACAAGTGCGAAAAGTGGTTTTTCAACACTATCACAAGTGCAAAAAGTGTTTTTCCACACTAATACAAGTGCAAAAGTGGTTTCCTGCTCCAACACAAGTGCGAAAAGTGGTTTTTCAACACTAACACAAGTGCGAAAAGTGGTTTTTCCACACTAATACAAGTGCAAAAGTGGTTTCCTGCACCAACACAAGTCCGAAAAGTGGTTTTTCAACACTAACACAAGTGCGAAAAGTGGTTTTTCAACACTATCACAAGTGCAAAAAGTGGTTTTTCAACACTAACACAAGTGCGAAAAGTGGTTTCCTGCACCAACACAAGTGCGAAAAGTGGTTTTTCAACACTAACTCAAGTGCGAAAAGTGGTTTTTCAACACTAACACAAGTGCGAAAAGTGGTTTTTCAACACTATCACAAGTGCAAAAAGTGTTTTTTCCATACTAATACAAGTGCAAAAGTGGTTTCCTGCACCAACACAAGTGCAAAAAGTGGTTTTTCAACACTAACACAAGTGCGAAAAGTGGTTTTTCAACACTATCACAAGTGCAAAAAGTGTTTTTCCACACTAATACAAGTGCAAAAGTGGTTTCCTGCTCCAACACAAGTGCAAAAAGTGGTTTTTCAACACTAACACAAGTGCGAAAAGTGGTTTTTCAACACTAACACAAGTGCGAAAAGTGGTTTTTCAACACTAACACAAGTGCGAAAAGTGGTTTTTCAACACTATCACAAGTGCAAAAAGTGTTTTTTCCACACTAATATAAGTGCAAAAGTGGTTTCCTGCACCAACACAAGTGCGAAAAGTGGTTTTTCAACACTAACACAAGTGCAAAAAGTGGCTTTTCAACACTAACACAAGTGCGAAAAGTGGTTTTTCCACACTAATACAAGTGCAAAAGTGGTTTCCTGCACCAACACAAGTGCGAAAAGTGGTTTTTCAACACTAACACAAGTGCAAAAAGTGGTTTTTCAACACCAACACAAGTGCGAAAAGTGGTTTTTCAACACTAACACAAGTGCGAAAAGTGTTTTTTCCACACTAATACAAGTGCAAAAGTGGTTTCCTGCACCAACACAAGTGCGAAAAGTGGTTTTTCAACACTAACACAAGTGCGAAAAGTGGTTTTTCAACACTAACACAAGTGCGAAAAGTGTTTTTTCCACACTAATACAAGTGCAAAAGTGGTTTCCTGCACCAACACAAGTGCAAAAAGTGGTTTTTCAACACTAACACAAGTGCGAAAAGTGGTTTTTCAACACTAACACAAGTGCGAAAAGTGGTTTTTCAACACTAACACAAGTGCGAAAAGTGGTTTTTCCACACTAATACAAGTGCAAAAGTGGTTTCCTGCACCAACACAACTGCGAAAAGTGGTTTTTCAACACTAACACAAGTGCGAAAAGTGGTTTTTCAACACTAACACAAGTGCCAAAAGTGGTTTTTCAACATTAACACAAGTGCGAAAAGTGTTTTTTCCACACTAATACAAGTGCAAAAGTGGTTTCCTGCACCAACACAAGTGCGAAAAGTGGTTTTTCAACACTAACACAAGTGCGAAAAGTGGTTTTTCAACACTAACACAAGTGCGAAAAGTGTTTTTTCCACACTAATACAAGTGCAAAAGTGGTTTCCTGCACCAACACAAGTGCGAAAAGTGGTTTTTCAACACTAACACAAGTGCGAAAAGTGGTTTTTCAACACTAACACAAGTGCGAAAAGTGGTTTTTCAACACTAACACAAGTGCGAAAAGTGGTTTTTCCACACTAATACAAGTGCAAAAGTGGTTTCCTGCACCAACACAACTGCGAAAAGTGGTTTTTCAACACTAACACAAGTGCGAAAAGTGGTTTTTCCACACTAATACAAGTGCAAAAGTGGTTTCCTGCACCAACACAAGTGCGAAAAGTGGTTTTTCAACACTAACACAAGTGCGAAAAGTGGTTTTTCAACACTAACACAAGTGCGAAAAGTGGTTTTTCAACACTAACACAAGTGCGAAAAGTGTTTTTTCCACAATAATACAAGTGCAAAAGTGGTTTCCTGCACCAACACAAGTGCAAAAAGTGGTTTTTCAACACTAACACAAGTGCGAAAAGTGGTTTTTCAACACTATCACAAGTGCAAAAAGTGTTTTTCCACACTAATACAAGTGCAAAAGTGGTTTCCTGCTCCAACACAAGTGCAAAAAGTGGTTTTTCAACACTAACACAAGTGCGAAAAGTGTTTTTTCCACACTAATACAAGTGCAAAAGTGGTTTCCTGCACCAACACAAGTGCGAAAAGTAGTTTTTCAACACTAACACAAGTGCGAAAAGTGGTTTTCCAACACTAACACAAGTGCGAAAAGTGGTTTTACCACACTAATACAAGTGCAATAGTGGTTTCCTGCACCAACACAAGTGCGAAAAGTGGTTTTTCAACACTAACACAAATACGAAAATGGTTTTCCAACACTAACACAAGTGCGAAAAGTGGTTTTACCACACTAATACAAGTGCAATAGTGGTTTCCTGCACCAACACAAGTGCGAAAAGTGGTTTTTCAACACTATCAAAAGTGCAAAAAGTGTTTTTTCCACACTAATACAAGTGCAAAAGTGGTTTCCTGCACCAACACAAGTGCGAAAAGTGGTTTTTCAACACTAACACAAGTGCGAAAATTGGTTTTTCAACAGTAACACAAGTGCGAAAAGTGGTTTTTCAACACTAACACAAGTGCGAAAAGTGGTTTTTCCACACTAATACAAGTGCAAAAGTGGTTTCCTGCACCAACACAAGTGCGAAAAGTGGTTTTTCAACACTAACACAAGTGCGAAAAGTGGTTTTTCAACACTAACACAAGTGCGAAAAGTGGTTTTTCAACACTAACACAAGTGCGAAAAGTGTTTTTTCCACAATAATACAAGTGCAAAAGTGGTTTCCTGCACCAACACAAGTGCAAAAAGTGGTTTTTCAACACTAACACAAGTGCGAAAAGTGGTTTTTCAACACTATCACAAGTGCAAAAAGTGTTTTTCCACACTAATACAAGTGCAAAAGTGGTTTCCTGCTCCAACACAAGTGCAAAAAGTGGTTTTTCAACACTAACACAAGTGCGAAAAGTGGTTTTTCAACACTAACACAAGTGCGAAAAGTGGTTTTTCCACACTAATACAAGTGCAAAAGTGGTTTCCTGCACCAACACAAGTCCGAAAAGTGGTTTTTCAACACTAACACAAGTGCGAAAAGTGGTTTTTCAACACTATCACAAGTGCAAAAAGTGGTTTTTCAACACTAACACAAGTGCGAAAAGTGGTTTCCTGCACCAACACAAGTGCGAAAAGTGGTTTTTCAACACTAACTCAAGTGCGAAAAGTGGTTTTTCAACACTAACACAAGTGCGGAAAGTGGTTTTTCAACACTATCACAAGTGCAAAAAGTGTTTTTTCCACACTAATACAAGTGCAAAAGTGGTTTCCTGCACCAACACAAGTGCAAAAAGTGGTTTTTCAACACTAACACAAGTGCGAAGAGTGGTTTTTCAACACTATCACAAGTGCAAAAAGTGTTTTTCCACACTAATACAAGTGCAAAAGTGGTTTCCTGCTCCAACACAAGTGCAAAAAGTGGTTTTTCAACACTAACACAAGTGCGAAAAGTGTTTTTCAACACTAACACAAGTGCGAAAAGTGGTTTTTCAACATTAACACAAGTGCGAAAAGTGGTTTTTCAACACTATCACAAGTGCAAAAAGTGTTTTTTCCACACTAATATAAGTGCAAAAGTGGTTTCCTGCACCAACACAAGTGCGAAAAGTGGTTTTTCAACACTAACACAAGTGCAAAAAGTGGCTTTTCAACACTAACACAAGTGCGAAAAGTGGTTTTTCCACACTAATACAAGTGCAAAAGTGGTTTCCTGCACCAACACTAGTGCGAAAAGTGGTTTTTCAACACTAACACAAGTGCGAAAAGTGGTTTTTCAACACCAACACAAGTGCGAAAAGTGGTTTTTCAACACTAACACAAGTGCGAAAAGTGTTTTTTCCACACTAATACAAGTGCAAAAGTGGTTTCCTGCACCAACACAAGTGCGAAAAGTGGTTTTTCAACACTAACACAAGTGCGAAAAGTGGTTTTTCAACACTAACACAAGTGCGAAAAGTGTTTTTTCCACACTAATACAAGTGCATAAGTGGTTTCCTGCACCAACACAAGTGCGAAAAGTGGTTTTTCAACACTAACACAAGTGCGAAAAGTGGTTTTTCAACACTAACACAAGTGCGAAAAGTGGTTTTTCAACACTAGCACAAGTGCGAAAAGTGGTTTTTCCACACTAATACAAGTGCAAAAGTGGTTTCCTGCACCAACACAACTGCGAAAAGTGGTTTTTCAACACTAACACAAGTGCGAAAAGTGGTTTTTCAACACTAACACAAGTGCCAAAAGTGGTTTTTCAACATTAACACAAGTGCGAAAAGTGTTTTTTCCACACTAATACAAGTGCAAAAGTGGTTTCCTGCACCAACACAAGTGCGAAAAGTGGTTTTTCAACACTAACACAAGTGCGAAAAGTGGTTTTTCAACACTAACACAAGTGCGAAAAGTGTTTTTTCCACACTAATACAAGTGCAAAAGTGGTTTCCTGCACCAACACAAGTGCGAAAAGTGGTTTTTCAACACTAACACAAGTGCGAAAAGTGGTTTTTCAACACTAACACAAGTGCGAAAAGTGGTTTTTCAACACTAACACAAGTGCGAAAAGTGGTTTTTCCACACTAATACAAGTGCAAAAGTGGTTTCCTGCACCAACACAACTGCGAAAAGTGGTTTTTCAACACTAACACAAGTGCGAAAAGTGGTTTTTCAACACTAACACAAGTGCCAAAAGTGGGCTTTTCCACACTAATACAAGTGCAAAAGTGGTTTCCTGCACCAACACAAGTGCGAAAAGTTGTCTTTCAACACTAACACAAGTGTGAAAAGTGGTTTTTCCACACTAATACAAGTGCAAAAGTGGTTTCCTGCACCAACACAAGTGCGAAAAGTGGTTTTTCAACACTATCAAAAGTGCAAAAAGTGTTTTTTCCACACTAATACAAGTGCAAAAGTGGTTTCCTGCACCAACACAAGTGCGAAAAGTGGTTTTTCAACACTAACACAAGTGCGAAAAGTGGTTTTTCAACACTAACACAAATGCGAAAAGTGGTTTTTTCAACACTAACACAAGTGCGAAAGTGTTTTTTCCACACTAATACAAGTGCAAAAGTGGTTTCCTGCACCCAACACAAGTGCGAAAAGTGGTTTTTCAACACTAACACAAGTGCGAAAAGTGGTTTTTCAACACTAACACAAGTGCGAAAAGTGGTTTTTCAACACTATCCCAAGTGCAAAGAAGTGTTTTTTCCACACTAATACAAGTGCAAAAGTGGTTTCCTGCACCAACACATGTGCGATAAAGTGGTTTTTCAACACTAACACAAGTGCGAAAAGTGGTTTTTCAACACTAACACAAGTGCGAAAAGGTGGTTTTTCCACACTAATACAAGTGCAAAAGTGGTTTTCCTGCACCAACACATGTGCGAAAAGTGGTTTTTCAACACTAACACAAGTGCGAAAAGTGGTTTTCAACACTAACACAAGTGCGAAAAGTGGTTTTTCAACACTAACACAAGAGCTAAAAGTGTTTTTTCCACACTAATACAAGTGCAAAAGTGGTTTCCTGCACCAACACAAGTGCGAAAAGTAGTTTTTCAACACTAACACAAGTGCGAAAAGTGGTTTTTCAACACTAACACAAGTGCGAAAAGTGGTTTTTCAACACTAACACAAGTGCGAAAAGTGATTTTTCCACACTAATACAAGTGCAAAAGTGGTTTCCTGCACCAACACAAGTGCGAAAAGTGGTTTTTTCAACACTAACACAAGTGCGAAAAGTGGTTTTTCAACACTAACACAAGTGCGAAAAGTGGTTTTTCAACACTATCACAAGTGCAAAAAGTGTTTTTTCCACACTAATACAAGTGCAAAAGTGGTTTCCTGCACCAACACAAGTGCAAAAAGTGGTTTTTCAACTCTAACACAAGTGCAAAAAGTGGTTTTTCAACACTATCACAAGTGCAAAAAGTGTTTTTCCACACTAATACAAGTGCAAAAGTGGTTTCCTGCTCCAACACAAGTGCAAAAAGTGGTTTTTCAACACTAACACAAGTGCGAAAAGTGGTTTTTCAACACTAACACAAGTGCGAAAAGTGGTTTTTTCCACACTAATACAAGTGCAAAAGTGGTTTCCTGCACCAACACAAGTGCGAAAAGTGGTTTTTCAACACTAACACAAGTGCGAAAAGTGGTTTTTCAACACCAACACAAGTGCGAAAAGTGGGTTTTTCAACACTAACACAAGTGCGAAAAGTGTTTTTCCACACTAATACAAGTGCAATAAAGTGGTTTCCTGCACCAACACAAGTGCGAAAAGTGGTTTTTCAACACTAACACAAGTGCGAAAAGTGGTTTTTCAACACTACACAAGTGCGGAAAAGTGTTTTTTCCACACTAATACAAGTGCAAAAGTGGTTTCCCTGCACCAACACAAGTGCGAAAAGTGGTTTTTCAACACTAACACAAGTGCGAAAAGTGGTTTTTCAACACTAACACAAGTGCGAAAAGTGGTTTTTCAACACTAACACAAGTGCGAAAAGTGGTTTTTCCACACTAATACAAGTGCAAAAGTGGTTTCCTGCACCAACACAACTGCGAAAAGTGGTTTTTTCAACACTAACACAAGTGCGAAAAGTGGTTTTTCAACACTAACACAAGTGCCAAAAGTGGTTTTTCAACATTAACACAAGTGCGAAAAGTGTTTTTTCCACACTAATACAAGTGCAAAAAGTGGTTTCCTGCACCAACACAAGTGCGAAAAGTGGTTTTTCAACACTAACACAAGTGCGAAAAGTGGTTTTTCAACACTAACACAGTGCGAAAAGTGTTTTTTCCACACTAATACAAGTGCAAAAGTGGTTTCCTGCACCAACCACAAGTGCGAAAAGTGGTTTTTCAACACTAACACAAGTGCGAAAAGTGGTTTTTCAACACTAACACAAGTGCGAAAAGTGGTTTTTCAACACTAACACAAGTGCGAAAAGTGGTTTTTCCACACTAATACAAGTGCAAAAGTGGTTTCCTGCACCAACACAACTGCGAAAAGTGGTTTTTCAACACTAACACAAGTGCGAAAAGTGGTTTTTCAACACTAACACAAGTGCCAAAAGTGGCTTTTCCACACTAATACAAGTGCAAAAGTGGTTTCCTGCACCAACACAAGTGCGAAAAGTTGTCTTTCAACATTAACACAAGTGTGAAAAGTGGTTTTTCCACACTAATACAAGTGCAAAAGTGGTTTCCTGCACCAACACAAGTGCGAAAAAGTGGTTTTTCAACACTAACACAAGTGCGAAAAGTGGTTTTTCAACACTATCACAAGTGCAAAAAGTGTTTTTTTCACACTAATACAAGTGCAAAAGTGGTTTCCTGCACCAACACAAGTGCGAAAAGTGGTTTTTCAACACTAACACAAATGCGAAAAGTGGTTTTCCAACACTAACACAAGTGCGAAAAGTGGTTTTACCACACTAATACAAGTGCAATAGTGGTTTCCTGCACCAACACAAGTGCGAAAAGTGGTTTTTCAACACTATCAAAAGTGCAAAAAGTGTTTTTTCCACACTAATACAAGTGCAAAAGTGGTTTCCTGCACCAACACAAGTGCGAAAAGTGGTTTTTCAACACTAACACAAGTGCGAAAAGTGGTTTTTCAACACTAACACAAGTGCGAAAAGTGGTTTTTCAACACTAACACAAGTGCGAAAAGTGTTTTTTCCACACTAATACAAGTGCTAAAGTGGTTTCCTGCACCAACACAAGTGCGAAAAGTGGTTTTTCAACACTAACACAAGTGCGAAAAGTGGTTTTTCAACACTAACACAAGTGCGAAAAGTGGTTTTTCAACACTATCCCAAGTGCAAAAAGTGTTTTTTCCACACTAATACAAGTGCAAATGTGGTTTCCTGCACCAACACATGTGCGAAAAGTGGTTTTTCAACACTAAAACAAGTGCGAAAAGTGGTTTTTCAACACTAACACAAGTGCGAAAAGTGGTTTTTCCACACTAATACAAGTGCAAAAGTGGTTTCCTGCACCAACACATGTGCGAAAAGTGGTTTTTCAACACTAACACAAGTGCGAAAAGTGGTTTTTCAACACTAACACAAGTGCGAAAAGTGGTTTTTCAACACTAACACAAGAGCTAAAAGTGTTTTTTCCACACTAATACAAGTGCAAAAGTGGTTTCCTGCCCCAACACAAGTGCGAAAAGTAGTTTTTCAACACTAACACAAGTGCGAAAAGTGGTTTTTCAACACTAACACAAGTGCGAAAAGTGGTTTTTCAACACTAACACAAGTGTGAAAAGTGATTTTTCCACACTAATACAAGTGCAAAAGTGGTTTCCTGCACCAACACAAGTGCGAAAAGTGGTTTTTCAACACCAACAAAAGTGCGAAAAGTGGTTTTTCAACACTATCACAAGTGCAAAAAGTCTTTATTCCACACTAATACAAGTGCAAAAGTGGTTTCCTGCACCAACACAAGTGCGAAAAGTGGTTTTTCAACACTAACACAAGTGCGAAAAGTGGCTTTTCAACACTAACACAAGTGCGAAAAGTGGTTTTTCCACACTAATACAAGTGCAAAAGTGGTTTCCTGCACCAACACAAGTGCGAAAAGTGGTTTTTCAACACTAACACAAGTGCGAAAAGTGGTTTTTCAACACTAACACAAGTGCGAAAAGTGGTTTTTCAACACTAACACAAGTGCGAAAAGTGGTTTTTCCACACTAATACAAGTGCAAAAGTGGTTTCCTGCACCAACACAACTGCGAAAAGTGGTTTTTCAACACTAACACAAGTGCGAAAAGTGGTTTTTCAACACTAACACAAGTGCCAAAAGTGGTTTTTCAACATTAACACAAGTGCGAAAAGTGTTTTTTCCACACTAATACAAGTGCAAAAGTGGTTTCCTGCACCAACACAAGTGCGAAAAGTGGTTTTTCAACACTAACACAAGTGCGAAAAGTGGTTTTTCAACACTAACACAAGTGCGAAAAGTGTTTTTTCCACACTAATACAAGTGCAAAAGTGGTTTCCTGCACCAACACAAGTGCGAAAAGTGGTTTTTCAACACTAACACAAGTGCGAAAAGTGGTTTTTCAACACTAACACAAGTGCGAAAAGTGGTTTTTCAACACTAACACAAGTGCGAAAAGTGGTTTTTCCACACTAATACAAGTGCAAAAGTGGTTTCCTGCACCAACACAACTGCGAAAAGTGGTTTTTCAACACTAACACAAGTGCGAAAAGTGGTTTTTCAACACTAACACAAGTGCCAAAAGTGGCTTTTCCACACTAATACAAGTGCAAAAGTGGTTTCCTGCACCAACACAAGTGCGAAAAGTTGTCTTTCAACATTAACACAAGTGTGAAAAGTGGTTTTTCCACACTAATACAAGTGCAAAAGTGGTTTCCTGCACCAACACAAGTGCGAAAAGTGGTTTTTCAACACTAACACAAGTGCGAAAAGTGGTTTTTCAACACTATCACAAGTGCAAAAAGTGTTTTTTTCACACTAATACAAGTGCAAAAGTGGTTTCCTGCACCAACACAAGTGCGAAAAGTGGTTTTTCAACACTAACACAAATGCGAAAAGTGGTTTTCCAACACTAACACAAGTGCGAAAAGTGGTTTTACCACACTAATACAAGTGCAATAGTGGTTTCCTGCACCAACACAAGTGCGAAAAGTGGTTTTTCAACACTATCAAAAGTGCAAAAAGTGTTTTTTCCACACTAATACAAGTGCAAAAGTGGTTTCCTGCACCAACACAAGTGCGAAAAGTGGTTTTTCAACACTAACACAAGTGCGAAAAGTGGTTTTTCAACACTAACACAAGTGCGAAAAGTGGTTTTTCAACACTAACACAAGTGCGAAAAGTGTTTTTTCCACACTAATACAAGTGCTAAAGTGGTTTCCTGCACCAACACAAGTGCGAAAAGTGGTTTTTCAACACTAACACAAGTGCGAAAAGTGGTTTTTCAACACTAACACAAGTGCGAAAAGTGGTTTTTCAACACTATCCCAAGTGCAAAAAGTGTTTTTTCCACACTAATACAAGTGCAAATGTGGTTTCCTGCACCAACACATGTGCGAAAAGTGGTTTTTCAACACTAAAACAAGTGCGAAAAGTGGTTTTTCAACACTAACACAAGTGCGAAAAGTGGTTTTTCCACACTAATACAAGTGCAAAAGTGGTTTCCTGCACCAACACATGTGCGAAAAGTGGTTTTTCAACACTAACACAAGTGCGAAAAGTGGTTTTTCAACACTAACACAAGTGCGAAAAGTGGTTTTTCAACACTAACACAAGAGCTAAAAGTGTTTTTTCCACACTAATACAAGTGCAAAAGTGGTTTCCTGCCCCAACACAAGTGCGAAAAGTAGTTTTTCAACACTAACACAAGTGCGAAAAGTGGTTTTTCAACACTAACACAAGTGCGAAAAGTGGTTTTTCAACACTAACACAAGTGTGAAAAGTGATTTTTCCACACTAATACAAGTGCAAAAGTGGTTTCCTGCACCAACACAAGTGCGAAAAGTGGTTTTTCAACACCAACAAAAGTGCGAAAAGTGGTTTTTCAACACTATCACAAGTGCAAAAAGTCTTTATTCCACACTAATACAAGTGCAAAAGTGGTTTCCTGCACCAACACAAGTGCGAAAAGTGGTTTTTCAACACTAACACAAGTGCGAAAAGTGGCTTTTCAACACTAACACAAGTGCGAAAAGTGGTTTTTCCACACTAATACAAGTGCAAAAGTGGTTTCCTGCACCAACACAAGTGCGAAAAGTGGTTTTTCAACACTAACACAAGTGCGAAAAGTGGTTTTTCAACACTAACACAAGTGCGAAAAGTGGTTTTTCAACACTAACACAAGTGCGAAAAGTGTTTTTTCCACAATAATACAAGTGCAAAAGTGGTTTCCTGCACCAACACAAGTGCAAAAAGTGGTTTTTCAACACTAACACAAGTGCGAAAAGTGGTTTTTCAACACTATCACAAGTGCAAAAAGTGTTTTTCCACACTAATACAAGTGCAAAAGTGGTTTCCTGCTCCAACACAAGTGCAAAAAGTGGTTTTTCAACACTAACACAAGTGCGAAAAGTGGTTTTTCCACACTAATACAAGTGCAAAAGTGGTTTCCTGCACCAACACAAGTCCGAAAAGTGGTTTTTCAACACTAACACAAGTGCGAAAAGTGGTTTTTCAACACTATCACAAGTGCAAAAAGTGTTTTTCCACACTAATACAAGTGCAAAAGTGGTTTCCTGCTCCAACACAAGTGCGAAAAGTGGTTTTTCAACACTAACACAAGTGCGAAAAGTGGTTTTTCCACACTAATACAAGTGCAAAAGTGGTTTCCTGCACCAACACAAGTCCGAAAAGTGGTTTTTCAACACTAACACAAGTGCGAAAAGTGGTTTTTCAACACTATCACAAGTGCAAAAAGTGGTTTTTCAACACTAACACAAGTGCGAAAAGTGGTTTCCTGCACCAACACAAGTGCGAAAAGTGGTTTTTCAACACTAACTCAAGTGCGAAAAGTGGTTTTTCAACACTAACACAAGTGCGAAAAGTGGTTTTTCAACACTATCACAAGTGCAAAAAGTGTTTTTTCCACACTAATACAAGTGCAAAAGTGGTTTCCTGCACCAACACAAGTGCAAAAAGTGGTTTTTCAACACTAACACAAGTGCGAAAAGTGGTTTTTCAACACTATCACAAGTGCAAAAAGTGTTTTTCCACACTAATACAAGTGCAAAAGTGGTTTCCTGCTCCAACACAAGTGCAAAAAGTGGTTTTTCAACACTAACACAAGTGCGAAAAGTGGTTTTTCAACACTAACACAAGTGCGAAAAGTGGTTTTTCAACACTAACACAAGTGCGAAAAGTGGTTTTTCAACACTATCACAAGTGCAAAAAGTGTTTTTTCCACACTAATATAAGTGCAAAAGTGGTTTCCTGCACCAACACAAGTGCGAAAAGTGGTTTTTCAACACTAACACAAGTGCAAAAAGTGGCTTTTCAACACTAACACAAGTGCGAAAAGTGGTTTTTCCACACTAATACAAGTGCAAAAGTGGTTTCCTGCACCAACACAAGTGCGAAAAGTGGTTTTTCAACACTAACACAAGTGCAAAAAGTGGTTTTTCAACACCAACACAAGTGCGAAAAGTGGTTTTTCAACACTAACACAAGTGCGAAAAGTGTTTTTTCCACACTAATACAAGTGCAAAAGTGGTTTCCTGCACCAACACAAGTGCGAAAAGTGGTTTTTCAACACTAACACAAGTGCGAAAAGTGGTTTTTCAACACTAACACAAGTGCGAAAAGTGTTTTTTCCACACTAATACAAGTGCAAAAGTGGTTTCCTGCACCAACACAAGTGCAAAAAGTGGTTTTTCAACACTAACACAAGTGCGAAAAGTGGTTTTTCAACACTAACACAAGTGCGAAAAGTGGTTTTTCAACACTAACACAAGTGCGAAAAGTGGTTTTTCCACACTAATACAAGTGCAAAAGTGGTTTCCTGCACCAACACAACTGCGAAAAGTGGTTTTTCAACACTAACACAAGTGCGAAAAGTGGTTTTTCAACACTAACACAAGTGCCAAAAGTGGTTTTTCAACATTAACACAAGTGCGAAAAGTGTTTTTTCCACACTAATACAAGTGCAAAAGTGGTTTCCTGCACCAACACAAGTGCGAAAAGTGGTTTTTCAACACTAACACAAGTGCGAAAAGTGGTTTTTCAACACTAACACAAATGCGAAAAGTGTTTTTTCCACACTAATACAAGTGCAAAAGTGGTTTCCTGCACCAACACAAGTGCGAAAAGTGGTTTTTCAACACTAACACAAGTGCGAAAAGTGGTTTTTCAACACTAACACAAGTGCGAAAAGTGGTTTTTCAACACTAACACAAGTGCGAAAAGTGGTTTTTCCACACTAATACAAGTGCAAAAGTGGTTTCCTGCACCAACACAACTGCGAAAAGTGGTTTTTCAACACTAACACAAGTGCGAAAAGTGGTTTTTCAACACTAACACAAGTGCCAAAAGTGGCTTTTCCACACTAATACAAGTGCAAAAGTGGTTTCCTGCACCAACACAAGTGCGAAAAGTTGTCTTTCAACACTAACACAAGTGTGAAAAGTGGTTTTTCCACACTAATACAAGTGCAAAAGTGATTTCCTGCACCAACACAAGTGCGAAAAGTGGTTTTTCAACACTATCAAAAGTGCAAAAAGTGTTTTTTCCACACTAATACAAGTGCAAAAGTGGTTTCCTGCACCAACACAAGTGCGAAAAGTGGTTTTTCAACACTAACACAAGTGCGAAAAGTGGTTTTTCAACACTAACACAAGTGCGAAAAGTGGTTTTTCAACACTAACACAAGTGCGAAAAGTGTTTTTTCCACACTAATACAAGTGCAAAAGTGGTTTCCTGCACCAACACAAGTGCGAAAAGTGGTTTTTCAACACTAACACAAGTGCGAAAAGTGGTTTTTCAACACTAACACAAGTGCGAAAAGTGGTTTTTCAACACTATCCCAAGTGCAAAAAGTGTTTTTTCCACACTAATACAAGTGCAAAAGTGGTTTCCTGCACCAACACAAGTGCGAAAAGTGGTTTTTCAACACTAACACAAATGCGAAAAGTGGTTTTCCAACACTAACACAAGTGCGAAAAGTGGTTTTACCACACTAATACAAGTGCAATAGTGGTTTCCTGCACCAACACAAGTGCGAAAAGTGGTTTTTCAACACTATCAAAAGTGCAAAAAGTGTTTTTTTCCACACTAATACAAGTGCAAAAGTGGTTTCCTGCACCAACACAAGTGCGAAAAGTGGTTTTTCAACACTAACACAAGTGCGAAAAGTGGTTTTTCAACACTAACACAAGTGCGAAAAGTGGTTTTTCAACACTAACACAAGTGCGAAAAGTGTTTTTTCCACACTAATACAAGTGCAAAAGTGGTTTCCTGCACCAACACAAGTGCGAAAAGTGGTTTATCAACACTAACACAAGTGCGAAAAGTGGTTTTTCAACACTAACACAAGTGCGAAAAGTGGTTTTTCAACACTATCCCAAGTGCAAAAAGTGTTTTTTCCACACTAATACAAGTGCAAAAGTGGTTTCCTGCATCAACACATGTGCGAAAAGTGGTTTTTCAACACTAAAACAAGTGCGAAAAGTGGTTTTTCAACACTAACACAAGTGCGAAAAGTGGTTTTTCCACACTAATACAAGTGCAAAAGTGGTTTCCTGCACCAACACATGTGCGAAAAGTGGTTTTTCAACACTAACACAAGTGCAAAAAGTGGTTTTTCAACACTAACACAAGTGCGAAAAGTGGTTTTTCAACACTAACACAAGAGCTAAAAGTGTTTTTTCCACACTAATACAAGTGCAAAAGTGGTTTCCTGCACCAACACAAGTGCGAAAAGTAGTTTTTCAACACTAACACAAGTGCGAAAAGTGGTTTTTCAACACTAACACAAGTGCGAAAAGTGGTTTTTCAACACTAACACAAGTGTGAAAAGTGATTTTTCCACACTAATACAAGTGCAAAAGTGGTTTCCTGCACCAACACAAGTGCGAAAAGTGGTTTTTCAACACTAACAAAAGTGCGAAAAGTGGTTTTTCAACACTATCACAAGTGCAAAAAGTCTTTATTCCACACTAATACAAGTGCAAAAGTGGTTTCCTGCACCAACACAAGTGCGAAAAGTGGTTTTTCAACACTAACACAAGTGCGAAAAGTGGCTTTTCAACACTAACACAAGTGCGAAAAGTGGTTTTTCCACACTAATACAAGTGCAAAAGTGGTTTCCTGCACCAACACAAGTGCGAAAAGTGGTTTTTCAACACTAACACAAGTGCGAAAAGTGGTTTTTCAACACTAACACAAGTGCGAAAAGTGGTTTTTCAACACTAACACAAGTGCGAAAAGTGTTTTTTCCACAATAATACAAGTGCAAAAGTGGTTTCCTGCACCAACACAAGTGCAAAAAGTGGTTTTTCAACACTAACACAAGTGCGAAAAGTGGTTTTTCAACACTATCACAAGTGCAAAAAGTGTTTTTCCACACTAATACAAGTGCAAAAGTGGTTTCCTGCTCCAACACAAGTGCAAAAAGTGGTTTTTCAACACTAACACAAGTGCGAAAAGTGGTTTTTCAACACTAACACAAGTGCGAAAAGTGGTTTTTCCACACTAATACAAGTGCAAAAGTGGTTTCCTGCACCAACACAAGTCCGAAAAGTGGTTTTTCAACACTAACACAAGTGCGAAAAGTGGTTTTTCAACACTATCACAAGTGCAAAAAGTGGTTTTTCAACACTAACACAAGTGCGAAAAGTGGTTTCCTGCACCAACACAAGTGCGAAAAGTGGTTTTTCAACACTAACTCAAGTGCGAAAAGTGGTTTTTCAACACTAACACAAGTGCGAAAAGTGGTTTTTCAACACTATCACAAGTGCAAAAAGTGTTTTTTCCACACTAATACAAGTGCAAAAGTGGTTTCCTGCACCAACACAAGTGCAAAAAGTGGTTTTTCAACACTAACACAAGTGCGAAAAGTGGTTTTTCAACACTATCACAAGTGCAAAAAGTGTTTTTCCACACTAATACAAGTGCAAAAGTGGTTTCCTGCTCCAACACAAGTGCAAAAAGTGGTTTTTCAACACTAACACAAGTGCGAAAAGTGGTTTTTCAACACTAACACAAGTGCGAAAAGTGGTTTTTCAACACTAACACAAGTGCGAAAAGTGGTTTTTCAACACTATCACAAGTGCAAAAAGTGTTTTTTCCACACTAATATAAGTGCAAAAGTGGTTTCCTGCACCAACACAAGTGCGAAAAGTGGTTTTTCAACACTAAAACAAGTGCAAAAAGTGGCTTTTCAACACTAACACAAGTGCGAAAAGTGGTTTTTCCACACTAATACAAGTGCAAAAGTGGTTTCCTGCACCAACACAAGTGCGAAAAGTGGTTTTTCAACACTATCAAAAGTGCAAAAAGTGTTTTTTCCACACTAATACAAGTGCAAAAGTGGTTTCCTGCACCAACACAAGTGCGAAAAGTGGTTTTTCAACACTAACACAAGTGCGAAAAGTGGTTTTTCAACACTAACACAAGTGCGAAAAGTGGTTTTTCAACACTAACACAAGTGCGAAAAGTGTTTTTTCCACACTAATACAAGTGCAAAAGTGGTTTCCTGCACCAACACAAGTGCGAAAAGTGGTTTTTCAACACTAACACAAGTGCGAAAAGTGGTTTTTCAACACTAACACAAGTGCGAAAAGTGGTTTTTCAACACTATCCCAAGTGCAAAAAGTGTTTTTTCCACACTAATACAAGTGCAAATGTGGTTTCCTGCACCAACACATGTGCGAAAAGTGGTTTTTCAACACTAAAACAAGTGCGAAAAGTGGTTTTTCAACACTAACACAAGTGCGAAAAGTGGTTTTTCCACACTAATACAAGTGCAAAAGTGGTTTCCTGCACCAACACATGTGCGAAAAGTGGTTTTTCAACACTAACACAAGTGCGAAAAGTGGTTTTTCAACACTAACACAAGTGCGAAAAGTGGTTTTTCAACACTAACACAAGAGCTAAAAGTGTTTTTTCCACACTAATACAAGTGCAAAAGTGGTTTCCTGCCCCAACACAAGTGCGAAAAGTAGTTTTTCAACACTAACACAAGTGCGAAAAGTGGTTTTTCAACACTAACACAAGTGCGAAAAGTGGTTTTTCAACACTAACACAAGTGTGAAAAGTGATTTTTCCACACTAATACAAGTGCAAAAGTGGTTTCCTGCACCAACACAAGTGCGAAAAGTGGTTTTTCAACACTAACAAAAGTGCGAAAAGTGGTTTTTCAACACTATCACAAGTGCAAAAAGTCTTTATTCCACACTAATACAAGTGCAAAAGTGGTTTCCTGCACCAACACAAGTGCGAAAAGTGGTTTTTCAACACTAACACAAGTGCGAAAAGTGGCTTTTCAACACTAACACAAGTGCGAAAAGTGGTTTTTCCACACTAATACAAGTGCAAAAGTGGTTTCCTGCACCAACACAAGTGCGAAAAGTGGTTTTTCAACACTAACACAAGTGCGAAAAGTGGTTTTTCAACACTAACACAAGTGCGAAAAGTGGTTTTTCAACACTAACACAAGTGCGAAAAGTGTTTTTTCCACAATAATACAAGTGCAAAAGTGGTTTCCTGCACCAACACAAGTGCAAAAAGTGGTTTTTCAACACTAACACAAGTGCGAAAAGTGGTTTTTCAACACTATCACAAGTGCAAAAAGTGTTTTTCCACACTAATACAAGTGCAAAAGTGGTTTCCTGCTCCAACACAAGTGCAAAAAGTGGTTTTTCAACACTAACACAAGTGCGAAAAGTGGTTTTTCAACACTAACACAAGTGCGAAAAGTGGTTTTTCCACACTAATACAAGTGCAAAAGTGGTTTCCTGCACCAACACAAGTCCGAAAAGTGGTTTTTCAACACTAACACAAGTGCGAAAAGTGGTTTTTCAACACTATCACAAGTGCAAAAAGTGGTTTTTCAACACTAACACAAGTGCGAAAAGTGGTTTCCTGCACCAACACAAGTGCGAAAAGTGGTTTTTCAACACTAACTCAAGTGCGAAAAGTGGTTTTTCAACACTAACACAAGTGCGAAAAGTGGTTTTTCAACACTATCACAAGTGCAAAAAGTGTTTTTTCCACACTAATACAAGTGCAAAAGTGGTTTCCTGCACCAACACAAGTGCAAAAAGTGGTTTTTCAACACTAACACAAGTGCGAAAAGTGGTTTTTCAACACTATCACAAGTGCAAAAAGTGTTTTTCCACACTAATACAAGTGCAAAAGTGGTTTCCTGCTCCAACACAAGTGCAAAAAGTGGTTTTTCAACACTAACACAAGTGCGAAAAGTGGTTTTTCAACACTAACACAAGTGCGAAAAGTGGTTTTTCAACACTAACACAAGTGCGAAAAGTGGTTTTTCAACACTATCACAAGTGCAAAAAGTGTTTTTTCCACACTAATATAAGTGCAAAAGTGGTTTCCTGCACCAACACAAGTGCGAAAAGTGGTTTTTCAACACTAACACAAGTGCAAAAAGTGGCTTTTCAACACTAACACAAGTGCGAAAAGTGGTTTTTCCACACTAATACAAGTGCAAAAGTGGTTTCCTGCACCAACACAAGTGCGAAAAGTGGTTTTTCAACACTAACACAAGTGCAAAAAGTGGTTTTTCAACACCAACACAAGTGCAAAAAGTGGTTTTTCAACACTAACACAAGTGCGAAAAGTGTTTTTTCCACACTAATACAAGTGCAAAAGTGGTTTCCTGCACCAACACAAGTGCGAAAAGTGGTTTTTCAACACTAACACAAGTGCGAAAAGTGGTTTTTCAACACTAACACAAGTGCGAAAAGTGTTTTTTCCACACTAATACAAGTGCAAAAGTGGTTTCCTGCACCAACACAAGTGCAAAAAGTGGTTTTTCAACACTAACACAAGTGCGAAAAGTGGTTTTTCAACACTAACACAAGTGCGAAAAGTGGTTTTTCAACACTAACACAAGTGCGAAAAGTGGTTTTTCCACACTAATACAAGTGCAAAAGTGGTTTCCTGCACCAACACAACTGCGAAAAGTGGTTTTTCAACACTAACACAAGTGCGAAAAGTGGTTTTTCAACACTAACACAAGTGCCAAAAGTGGTTTTTCAACATTAACACAAGTGCGAAAAGTGTTTTTTCCACACTAATACAAGTGCAAAAGTGGTTTCCTGCACCAACACAAGTGCGAAAAGTGGTTTTTCAACACTAACACAAGTGCGAAAAGTGGTTTTTCAACACTAACACAAGTGCGAAAAGTGTTTTTTCCACACTAATACAAGTGCAAAAGTGGTTTCCTGCACCAACACAAGTGCGAAAAGTGG
>NW_027618236.1:0-80578 GCF_964187855.1 Myxine glutinosa
ATAGTGTTGAAAAACCACTTTTCGCACTTGTGTTAGTGTTGAAAAACCACTTTTCTCACTTGTGTTAGTGTTGAAAAACCACTTTTCGCACTTGTGTTAGTGTTGAAAAACCACTTTTCGCACTTGTGTTGGTGCAGGAAACCACTTTTGCACTTGTATTAGTGTGGAAAAACCACTTTTGCACTTGTATTAGTGTGGAAAAACCACTTTTCACACTTGTGTTAGTGTTGAAAAACCACTTTTCGCACTTGTGTTGGTGCAGGAAACCACTTTTGCACTTGTATTAGTGTGGAAAAAACACTTTTCGCACTTGTGTTAGTGTTGAAAAACCACTTTTCGCACTTGTGTTAGTGTTGAAAAACCACTTTTCGCACTTGTGTTGGTGCAGGAAACCACTTTTGCACTTGTATTAGTGTGGAAAAAACACTTTTCGCACTTGTGATAGTGTTGAAAAACCACTTTTCGCACTTGTGTTAGTGTTGAAAAACCACTTTTCGCACTTGTGTTGGTGCAGGAAACCACTTTTGCACTTGTATTAGTGTGGAAAAAACACTTTTCGCACTTGTGTTAGTGTTGAAAAACCACTTTTCGCACTTGTGTTAGTGTTGAAAAACCACTTTTCGCACTTGTGTTAGTGTTGAAAAACCACTTTTCGCACTTGTTTTGGTGCAGGAAACCACTTTTGCACTTGTATTAGTGTGGTAAAAACACATTTTGCACTTGTGATAGTGTTGAAAAACCACTTTTCGCACTTGTGTTAGTGTTGAAAAACCACTTTTCGCACTTGTGTTGGTGCAGGAAACCACTTTTGCACTTGTATTAGTGTGGAAAAAACACTTTTCACACTTGTGTTAGTGTTGAAAAACCACTTTTCGCACTTGTGTTAGTATTGAAAAACCACTTTTCGAACTTGTGTTGGTGCAGGAAACCACTTTTGCACTTGTATTAGTGTGGAAAAAACACTTTTTGCACTTGTGATAGTGTTGAAAAACCACTTTTCGCACTTGTGTTCGTGTTGAAAAACCACTTTTCGCACTTGTGTTGGTGTAGGAAACCACTTTTGCACTTGTATTAGTGTGGAAAAAACACTTTTTGCACTTGTGATAGTGTTGAAAAACCACTTTTCGCACTTGTGTTAGTGTTGCAAAAACACTTTTTGCACTTGTGTTAGTGTTGAAAAACCACTTTCCGCACTTGTGTTGGTGCAGGAAACCACTTTTGCACTTGTATTAGTGTGGTAAAAACACTTTTTGCACTTGTGATAGTGTTGAAAAACCACTTTTCGCACTTGTGTTGGTGCAGGAAACAACTTTTGCACTTGTATTAGTGTGGAAAAACCACTTTTCGCACTTGTGTTAGTGTTGAAAAACCACTTTTCGCACTTGTGTTAGTGTTGAAAAACCACTTTTCGCACTTGTGTTGGTGCAGGAAACCACTTTTGCACTTGTATTAGTGTGGAAAAATCACTTTTCGCACTTGTGATAGTGTTGAAAAACCACTTTTCGCACTTGTGTTAGTGTTGAAAAACCACTTTTCGCACTTGTGTTGGTGCAGGAAACCACTTTTGCACTTGTATTAGTGTGGAAAAAACACTTTTTGCAGTTGTGATAGTGTTGAAAAACCACTTTTCGCACTTGTGTTGGTGCAGGAAACCACTATTGCACTTGTATTAGTGTGGTAAAAACACTTTTTGCACTTGTGATAGTGTTGAAAAACCACTTTTTGCACTTGTGATAGTGTTGAAAATCCACTTTTCGCACTTGTGTTAGTGTTGAAAAACCACTTTTCGCACTTGTGTTGGTGCAGGAAACCACTTTTGCACTTGTATTAGTGTGGAAAAACCACTTTTGCACTTGTATTAATGTGGAAAAACCACTTTTCACACTTGTGTTAGTGTTGAAAAACCACTTTTCGCACTTGTGTTGGTGCAGGAAACCACTTTTGCACTTGTATTAGTGTGGAAAAAACACTTTTCGCACTTGTGTTAGTGTTGAAAAACCACTTTTCGCACTTGTGTTAGTGTTGAAAAACCACTTTTCGCACTTGTGTTGGTGCAGGAAACCACTTTTGCACTTGTATTAGTGTGGAAAAAACACTTTTTGCACTTGTGATAGTGTTGAAAAACCACTTTTCGCACTTGTGTTGGTGCAGGAAACCACTTTTGCACTTGTATTAGTGTGGAAAAACCACTTTTCGCACTTGTGTTGGTGCAGGAAACCACTTTTGCACTTGTATTAGTGTGGAAAAAACACTTTTTGCACTTGTGATAGTGTTGAAAAACCACTTTTCACACTTGTGTTGGTGCAGGAAACCACTTTTGCACTTGTATTAGTGTGGAAAAACGACTTTTCGCACTTGTGTTGGTGCAGGAAACCACTTTTGCACTTGTATTAGTGTGGAAAAAACACTTTTCGCACTTGTGTTAGTGTTGAAAAACCACTTTTCGCACTTGTGTTAGTGTTGAAAAACCACTTTTCGCACTTGTGTTGGTGCAGGAAACCACTTTTGCACTTGTATTAGTGTGGAAAAAACACTTTTTGCACTTGTGATAGTGTTGAAAAACCACTTTTCGCACTTGTGTTAGTGTTGAAAAACCACTTTTCGCACTTGTGTTAGTGTTGAAAAACCACTTTTCGCACTTGTGTTGGTGCAGGAAACCACTTTTGCACTTGTATTAGTGTGGAAAAACCACTTTTCGCACTTGTGTTAGTGTTGAAAAACCACTTTTCGCACTTGTGTTGGTGCAGGAAACCACTTTTGCACTTGTATTAGTGTGGAAAAAACACTTTTTGCACTTGTGATAGTGTTGAAAAACCACTTTTCGCACTTGTGTTAGTGTTGAAAAACCACTTTTTGCACTTGTGTTGGTGCAGGAAACCACTTTTGCACTTGTATTACTGTGGTAAAAACACTTTTTGCACTTGTGATAGTGTTGAAAAACCACTTTTGCACTTGTATTAGTGTGGAACAAACACTTTTTGCACTTGTGATAGTGTTGAAAAACCACTTTTCGCACTTGTGTTGGTGCAGGAAACCACTTTTGCACTTGTATTAGTGTGGAAAAAACACTTTTTGCATTTGTGATAGTGTTGAAAAACCACTTTTCGCACTTGTGTTAGTGTTGAAAAACCACTTTTCGCACTTGTGTTGGTGCAGGAAACCACTTTTGCACTTGTATTAGTGTGGTAAAAACACTTTTTGCACTTGTGATAGTGTTGAAAAACCACTTTTTACACTTGTGTTAGTGTTGAAAAACCACTTTTCGCACTTGTGTTGGTGCAGGAAACCACTTTTCCACTTGTATTAGTGTGGAAAAACCACTTTTCGCACTTGTGTTAGTGTTGAAAAACCACTTTTCGCACTTGTGTTGGTGCAGGAAACCACTTTTGCACTTGTATTAGTGTGGAAAAAACACTTTTTGCACTTGTGATAGTGTTGAAAAACCACTTTTTACACTTGTGTTAGTGTTGAAAAACCACTTTTCGCACTTGTGTTGGTGCAGGAAACCACTTTTGCACTTGTATTAGTGTGGAAAAAACACTTTTTGCACTTGTGATAGTGTTGAAAAACCACTTTTCGCACTTGTGTTAGTGTTGAAAAACCACTTTTCGCACTTGTGTTAGTGTTGAAAAACCACTTTTCGCACTTGTGTTGGTGCAGGAAACCACTTTTGCACTTGTATTAGTGTGGAAAAAACACTTTTTGCACTTGTGATAGTGTTTAAAAACCACTTTTCGCACTTGTGTTCGTGTTGAAAAACCACTTTTCGCACTTGTGTTGGTGCAGGAAACCACTTTTGCACTTGTATTAGTGTGGAAAAAACACTTTTCGCACTTGTGTTAGTGTTGAAAAACCACTTTTCGCACTTGTGTTAGTGTTGAAAAACCACTTTTCGCACTTGTGTTAGTGTTGAAAAACCACTTTTCGCACTTGTGTTGGTGCAGGAAACCACTTTTGCACTTGTATTAGTGTGGAAAAAACACTTTTTGCACTTGTGATAGTGTTGAAAATCCACTTTTCGCACTTGTGTTAGTGTTGAAAAACCACTTTTCGCACTTGTGTTGGTGCAGGAAACCACTTTTGCACTTGTATTAGTGTGGAAAAACCACTTTTGCACTTGTATTAGTGTGGAAAAAATACTTTTTGCACTTGTGATAGTGTTGAAAATCCACTTTTCGCACTTGTGTTAGTGTTGAAAAACCACTTTTCGCACTTGTGTTGGTGCAGGAAACCACTTTTGCACTTGTATTAGTGTGGAAAAAACACTTTTTGCACTTGTGATAGTGTTTAAAAACCACTTTTCGCACTTGTGTTAGTGTTGAAAAACCACTTTTCGCACTTGTGTTGGTGCAGGAAACCACTTTTGCACTTGTATTAGTGTGGAAAAAACACTTTTCGCACTTGTGTTAGTGTTGAAAAACCACTTTTCGCACTTGTGTTAGTGTTGAAAAACCACTTTTCGCACTTGTGTTAGTGTTGAAAAACCACTTTTCGCACTTGTGTTGGTGCAGGAAACCACTTTTGCACTTGTATTAGTGTGGAAAAAACACTTTTTGCACTTGTGATAGTGTTGAAAAACCACTTTTCGCACTTGTGTTAGTGTTGAAAAACCACTTTTCGCACTTGTGTTGGTGCAGGAAACCACTTTTGCACTTGTATTAGTGTGGAAAAAACACTTTTTGCACTTGTGATAGTGTTGAAAAACCACTTTTCGCACTTGTGTTAGTGTTGAAAAACCACTTTTCGCACCTGTGTTAGTGTTGAAAAACCACTTTTCGCACTTGTGTTGGTGCAGGAAAACACTTTTGCACTTGTATTAGTGTGGAAAAAACACTTTTTGCACTTGTGATAGTGTTGAAAAACCACTTTTCGCACTTGTGTTGGTGCAGGAAACCACTATTGCACTTGTATTAGTGTGGTAAAAACACTTTTTGCACTTGTGATAGTGTTGAAAAACCACTTTTCACACTGTGTTAGTGTTGAAAAACCACTTTTCGCACTTGTGTTGGTGCAGGAAACCACTTTTCCACTTGTATTAGTGTGGAAAAACCACTTTTCGCACTTGTGTTAGTGTTGAAAAACCACTTTTCGCACTTGTGTTGGTGCAGGAAACCACTTTTGCACTTGTATTAGTGTGGAAAAACCACTTTTCGCACTTGTGATAGTGTTGAAAAACCACTTTTCGCACTTGTGTTAGTGTTGAAAAACCACTTTTCGCACTTGTGTTGGTGCAGGAAACCACTTTTGCACTTGTATTAGTGTGGAAAAAACACTTTTTGCACTTGTGATAGTGTTGAAAAACCACTTTTCGCACTTGTGTTGGTGCAGGAAACCACTATTGCACTTGTATTAGTGTGGTAAAAACACTTTTTGCACTTGTGATAGTGTTGAAAAACCACTTTTTGCACTTGTGATAGTGTTGAAAATCCACTTTTCGCACTTGTGTTAGTGTTGAAAAACCACTTTTCGCACTTGTGTTGGTGCAGGAAACCACTTTTGCACTTGTATTAGTGTGGAAAAACCACTTTTGCACTTGTATTAGTGTGGAAAAACCACTTTTCACACTTGTGTTAGTGTTGAAAAACCACTTTTCGCACTTGTGTTGGTGCAGGAAACCACTTTTGCACTTGTATTAGTGTGGAAAAAACACTTTTCGCACTTGTGTTAGTGTTGAAAAACCACTTTTCGCACTTGTGTTAGTGTTGAAAAACCACTTTTCGCACTTGTGTTGGTGCAGGAAACCACTTTTGCACTTGTATTAGTGTGGAAAAAACACTTTTTGCACTTGTGATAGTGTTGAAAAACCACTTTTCGCACTTGTGTTAGTGTTGAAAAACCACTTTTCACACTTGTGTTGGTGCAGGAAACCACTTTTGCACTTGTATTAGTGTGGAAAAACCACTTTTCGCACTTGTGTTGGTGCAGGAAACCACTTTTGCACTTGTATTAGTGTGGAAAAACCACTTTTCGCACTTGTGTTAGTGTTGAAAAACCACTTTTCGCACTTGTGTTGGTGCAGGAAACCACTTTTGCACTTGTATTAGTGTGGAAAAAACACTTTTTGCACTTGTGATAGTGTTGAAAAACCACTTTTCGCACTTGTGTTAGTGTTGAAAAACCACTTTTCGCACTTGTGTTAGTGTTGAAAAACCACTTTTCGCACTTGTGTTGGTGCAGGAAACCACTTTTGCACTTGTATTAGTGTGGAAAAACCACTTTTCGCACTTGTGTTAGTGTTGAAAAACCACTTTTCGCACTTGTGTTGGTGCAGGAAACCACTTTTGCACTTGTATTAGTGTGGAAAAAACACTTTTTGCACTTGTGATAGTGTTGAAAAACCACTTTTCGCACTTGTGTTAGTGTTGAAAAACCACTTTTCGCACTTGTGTTGGTGCAGGAAACCACTTTTGCACTTGTATTAGTGTGGTAAAAACACTTTTTGCACTTGTGATAGTGTTGAAAAACCACTTTTGCACTTGTATTAGTGTGGAACAAACACTTTTTGCACTTGTGGTAGTGTTGAAAAACCACTTTTCGCACTTGTGTTGGTGCAGGAAACCACTTTTGCACTTGTATTAGTGTGGAAAAAACACTTTTTGCATTTGTGATAGTGTTGAAAAACCACTTTTCGCACTTGTGTTAGTGTTGAAAAACCACTTTTCGCACTTGTGTTGGTGCAGGAAACCACTTTTGCACTTGTATTAGTGTGGTAAAAACACTTTTTGCACTTGTGATAGTGTTGAAAAACCACTTTTTACACTTGTGTTAGTGTTGAAAAACCACTTTTCGCACTTGTGTTGGTGCAGGAAACCACTTTTCCACTTGTATTAGTGTGGAAAAACCACTTTTCGCACTTGTGTTAGTGTTGAAAAACCACTTTTCGCACTTGTGTTAGTGTTGAAAAACCACTTTTCGCACTTGTGTTGGTGCAGGAAACCACTTTTGCACTTGTATTAGTGTGGAAAAAACACTTTTTGCACTTGTGATAGTGTTGAAAAACCACTTTTCGCACTTGTGTTAGTGTTGAAAAACCACTTTTCGCACTTGTGTTAGTGTTGAAAAACCACTTTTCGCACTTGTGTTGGTGCAGGAAACCACTTTTGCACTTGTATTAGTGTGGAAAAAACACTTTTTGCACTTGTGATAGTGTTTAAAAACCACTTTTCGCACTTGTGTTAGTGTTGAAAAACCACTTTTCGCACTTGTGTTGGTGCAGGAAACCACTTTTGCACTTGTATTAGTGTGGTAAAAACACTTTTTGCACTTGTGATAGTGTTGAAAAACCACTTTTTACACTTGTGTTAGTGTTGAAAAACCACTTTTCGCACTTGTGTTGGTGCAGGAAACCACTTTTCCACTTGTATTAGTGTGGAAAAACCACTTTTCGCACTTGTGTTAGTGTTGAAAAACCACTTTTCGCACTTGTGTTGGTGCAGGAAACCACTTTTGCACTTGTATTAGTGTGGAAAAAACACTTTTTGCACTTGTGATAGTGTTGAAAAACCACTTTTTACACTTGTGTTAGTGTTGAAAAACCACTTTTCGCACTTGTGTTGGTGCAGGAAACCACTTTTGCACTTGTATTAGTGTGGAAAAAACACTTTTTGCACTTGTGATAGTGTTGAAAAACCACTTTTCGCACTTGTGTTAGTGTTGAAAAACCACTTTTCGCACTTGTGTTAGTGTTGAAAAACCACTTTTCGCACTTGTGTTGGTGCAGGAAACCACTTTTGCACTTGTATTAGTGTGGAAAAAACACTTTTTGCACTTGTGATAGTGTTTAAAAACCACTTTTCGCACTTGTGTTCGTGTTGAAAAACCACTTTTCGCACTTGTGTTTGTGCAGGAAACCACTTTTGCACTTGTATTAGTGTGGAAAAAACACTTTTCGCACTTGTGTTAGTGTTGAAAAACCACTTTTCGCACTTGTGTTAGTGTTGAAAAACCACTTTTCGCACTTGTGTTAGTGTTGAAAAACCACTTTTCGCACTTGTGTTGGTGCAGGAAACCACTTTTGCACTTGTATTAGTGTGGAAAAAACACTTTTTGCACTTGTGATAGTGTTGAAAATCCACTTTTCGCACTTGTGTTAGTGTTGAAAAACCACTTTTCGCACTTGTGTTGGTGCAGGAAACCACTTTTGCACTTGTATTAGTGTGGAAAAACCACTTTTGCACTTGTATTAGTGTGGAAAAAATACTTTTTGCACTTGTGATAGTGTTGAAAATCCACTTTTCGCACTTGTGTTAGTGTTGAAAAACCACTTTTCGCACTTGTGTTGGTGCAGGAAACCACTTTTGCACTTGTATTAGTGTGGAAAAAACACTTTTTGCACTTGTGATAGTGTTTAAAAACCACTTTTCGCACTTGTGTTAGTGTTGAAAAACCACTTTTCGCACTTGTGTTGGTGCAGGAAACCACTTTTGCACTTGTATTAGTGTGGAAAAAACACTTTTCGCACTTGTGTTAGTGTTGAAAAACCACTTTTCGCACTTGTGTTAGTGTTGAAAAACCACTTTTCGCACTTGTGTTAGTGTTGAAAAACCACTTTTCGCACTTGTGTTGGTGCAGGAAACCACTTTTGCACTTGTATTAGTGTGGAAAAAACACTTTTTGCACTTGTGATAGTGTTGAAAAACCACTTTTCGCACTTGTGTTAGTGTTGAAAAACCACTTTTCGCACTTGTGTTGGTGCAGGAAACCACTTTTGCACTTGTATTAGTGTGGAAAAAACACTTTTTGCACTTGTGATAGTGTTGAAAAACCACTTTTCGCACTTGTGTTAGTGTTGAAAAACCACTTTTCGCACCTGTGTTAGTGTTGAAAAACCACTTTTCGCACTTGTGTTGGTGCAGGAAAACACTTTTGCACTTGTATTAGTGTGGAAAAAACACTTTTTGCACTTGTGATAGTGTTGAAAAACCACTTTTCGCACTTGTGTTGGTGCAGGAAACCACTATTGCACTTGTATTAGTGTGGTAAAAACACTTTTTGCACTTGTGATAGTGTTGAAAAACCACTTTTCACACTGTGTTAGTGTTGAAAAACCACTTTTCGCACTTGTGTTGGTGCAGGAAACCACTTTTCCACTTGTATTAGTGTGGAAAAACCACTTTTCGCACTTGTGTTAGTGTTGAAAAACCACTTTTCGCACTTGTGTTGGTGCAGGAAACCACTTTTGCACTTGTATTAGTGTGGAAAAACCACTTTTCGCACTTGTGATAGTGTTGAAAAACCACTTTTCGCACTTGTGTTAGTGTTGAAAAACCACTTTTCGCACTTGTGTTGGTGCAGGAAACCACTTTTGCACTTGTATTAGTGTGGAAAAAACACTTTTTGCACTTGTGATAGTGTTGAAAAACCACTTTTCGCACTTGTGTTGGTGCAGGAAACCACTATTGCACTTGTATTAGTGTGGTAAAAACACTTTTTGCACTTGTGATAGTGTTGAAAAACCACTTTTTGCACTTGTGATAGTGTTGAAAATCCACTTTTCGCACTTGTGTTAGTGTTGAAAAACCACTTTTCGCACTTGTGTTGGTGCAGGAAACCACTTTTGCACTTGTATTAGTGTGGAAAAACCACTTTTGCACTTGTATTAGTGTGGAAAAACCACTTTTCACACTTGTGTTAGTGTTGAAAAACCACTTTTCGCACTTGTGTTGGTGCAGGAAACCACTTTTGCACTTGTATTAGTGTGGAAAAAACACTTTTCGCACTTGTGTTAGTGTTGAAAAACCACTTTTCGCACTTGTGTTAGTGTTGAAAAACCACTTTTCGCACTTGTGTTGGTGCAGGAAACCACTTTTGCACTTGTATTAGTGTGGAAAAAACACTTTTTGCACTTGTGATAGTGTTGAAAAACCACTTTTCGCACTTGTGTTAGTGTTGAAAAACCACTTTTCACACTTGTGTTGGTGCAGGAAACCACTTTTGCACTTGTATTAGTGTGGAAAAACCACTTTTCGCACTTGTGTTGGTGCAGGAAACCACTTTTGCACTTGTATTAGTGTGGAAAAACCACTTTTCGCACTTGTGTTAGTGTTGAAAAACCACTTTTCGCACTTGTGTTGGTGCAGGAAACCACTTTTGCACTTGTATTAGTGTGGAAAAAACACTTTTTGCACTTGTGATAGTGTTGAAAAACCACTTTTCGCACTTGTGTTAGTGTTGAAAAACCACTTTCCGCACTTGTGTTAGTGTTGAAAAACCACTTTTCGCACTTGTGTTGGTGCAGGAAACCACTTTTGCACTTGTATTAGTGTGGAAAAACCACTTTTCGCACTTGTGTTAGTGTTGAAAAACCACTTTTCGCACTTGTGTTGGTGCAGGAAACCACTTTTGCACTTGTATTAGTGTGGAAAAAACACTTTTTGCACTTGTGATAGTGTTGAAAAACCACTTTTCGCACTTGTGTTAGTGTTGAAAAACCACTTTTCGCACTTGTGTTGGTGCAGGAAACCACTTTTGCACTTGTATTAGTGTGGTAAAAACACTTTTTGCACTTGTGATAGTGTTGAAAAACCACTTTTGCACTTGTATTAGTGTGGAACAAACACTTTTTGCACTTGTGGTAGTGTTGAAAAACCACTTTTCGCACTTGTGTTGGTGCAGGAAACCACTTTTGCACTTGTATTAGTGTGGAAAAAACACTTTTTGCATTTGTGATAGTGTTGAAAAACCACTTTTCGCACTTGTGTTAGTGTTGAAAAACCACTTTTCGCACTTGTGTTGGTGCAGGAAACCACTTTTGCACTTGTATTAGTGTGGTAAAAACACTTTTTGCACTTGTGATAGTGTTGAAAAACCACTTTTTACACTTGTGTTAGTGTTGAAAAACCACTTTTCGCACTTGTGTTGGTGCAGGAAACCACTTTTCCACTTGTATTAGTGTGGAAAAACCACTTTTCGCACTTGTGTTAGTGTTGAAAAACCACTTTTCGCACTTGTGTTAGTGTTGAAAAACCACTTTTCGCACTTGTGTTGGTGCAGGAAACCACTTTTGCACTTGTATTAGTGTGGAAAAAACACTTTTTGCACTTGTGATAGTGTTGAAAAACCACTTTTCGCACTTGTGTTAGTGTTGAAAAACCACTTTTCGCACTTGTGTTAGTGTTGAAAAACCACTTTTCGCACTTGTGTTGGTGCAGGAAACCACTTTTGCACTTGTATTAGTGTGGAAAAAACACTTTTTGCACTTGTGATAGTGTTTAAAAACCACTTTTCGCACTTGTGTTAGTGTTGAAAAACCACTTTTCGCACTTGTGTTGGTGCAGGAAACCACTTTTGCACTTGTATTAGTGTGGAAAAAACACTTTTCGCACTTGTGTTAGTGTTGAAAAACCACTTTTCGCACTTGTGTTAGTGTTGAAAAACCACTTTTCGCACTTGTGTTAGTGTTGAAAAACCACTTTTCGCACTTGTGTTGGTGCAGGAAACCACTTTTGCACTTGTATTAGTGTGGAAAAAACACTTTTTGCACTTGTGATAGTGTTGAAAATCTACTTTTCGCACTTGTGTTAGTGTTGAAAAACCACTTTTCGCACTTGTGTTGGTGCAGGAAACCACTTTTGCACTTGTATTAGTGTGGAAAAACCACTTTTGCACTTGTATTAGTGTGGAAAAAACACTTTTTACACTTGTGTTAGTGTTGAAAAACCACTTTTCGCACTTGTGTTAGTATTGAAAAACCACTTTTCGAACTTGTGTTGGTGCAGGAAACCACTTTTGCACTTGTATTAGTGTGGAAAAAACACTTTTTGCACTTGTGATAGTGTTGAAAAACCACTTTTCGCACTTGTGTTAGTGTTGAAAAACCACTTTTCGCACTTGTGTTGGTGTAGGAAACCACTTTTGCACTTGTATTAGTGTGGAAAAAACACTTTTTGCACTTGTATTAGTGTGGAAAAACCACTTTTGCACTTGTATTAGTGTGGAAAAACCACTTTTCACACTTGTGTTAGTGTTGAAAAACCACTTTTCGCACTTGTGTTGGTGCATGAAACCACTTTTGCACTTGTATTAGTGTGGAAAAAACACTTTTCGCACTTGTGTTAGTGTTGAAAAACCACTTTTCGCACTTGTGTTAGTGTTGAAAAACCACTTTTTGCACTTGTGTTGGTGCAGGAAACCACTTTTGCACTTGTATTAGTGTGGAAAAAACACTTTTCGCACTTGTGATAGTGTTGAAAAACCACTTTTCGCACTTGTGTTAGTGTTGAAAAACCACTTTTCGCACTTGTGTTGGTGCAGGAAACCACTTTTGCACTTGTATTAGTGTGGAAAAAACACTTTTCGCACTTGTGTTAGTGTTGAAAAACCACTTTTCGCACTTGTGTTAGTGTTGAAAAACCACTTTTCGCACTTGTGTTAGTGTTGAAAAACCACTTTTCGCACTTGTGTTGGTGCAGGAAACCACTTTTGCACTTGTATTAGTGTGGTAAAAACACATTTTGCACTTGTGATAGTGTTGAAAAACCACTTTTCGCACTTGTGTTAGTGTTGAAAAACCACTTTTCGCACTTGTGTTGGTGCAGGAAACCACTTTTGCACTTGTATTAGTGTGGAAAAAACACTTTTCACACTTGTGTTAGTGTTGAAAAACCACTTTTCGCACTTGTGTTAGTGTTGAAAAACCACTTTTCGAACTTGTGTTGGTGCAGGAAACCACTTTTGCACTTGTATTAGTGTGGAAAAAACACTTTTTGCACTTGTGATAGTGTTGAAAAACCACTTTTCGCACTTGTGTTAGTGTTGAAAAACCACTTTTCGCACTTGTGTTGGTGTAGGAAACCACTTTTGCACTTGTATTAGTGTGGAAAAAACACTTTTTGCACTTGTGATAGTGTTGAAAAACCACTTTTCGCACTTGTGTTAGTGTTGCAAAAACACTTTTTGCACTTGTGTTAGTGTTGAAAAACCACTTTCCGCACTTGTGTTGGTGCAGGAAACCACTTTTGCACTTGTATTAGTGTGGTAAAAACACTTTTTGCACTTGTGATAGTGTTGAAAAACCACTTTTCGCACTTGTGTTGGTGCAGGAAACAACTTTTGCACTTGTATTAGTGTGGAAAAACCACTTTTCGCACTTGTGTTAGTGTTGAAAAACCACTTTTCGCACTTGTGTTAGTGTTGAAAAACCACTTTTCGCACTTGTGTTGGTGCAGGAAACCACTTTTGCACTTGTATTAGTGTGGAAAAACCACTTTTCGCACTTGTGATAGTGTTGAAAAACCACTTTTCGCACTTGTGTTAGTGTTGAAAAACCACTTTTCGCACTTGTGTTGGTGCAGGAAACCACTTTTGCACTTGTATTAGTGTGGAAAAACCACTTTTCGCACTTGTGATAGTGTTGAAAAACCACTTTTCGCACTTGTGTTAGTGTTGAAAAACCACTTTTCGCACTTGTGTTGGTGCAGGAAACCACTTTTGCACTTGTATTAGTGTGGAAAAAACACTTTTTGCACTTGTGATAGTGTTGAAAAACCACTTTTCGCACTTGTGTTGGTGCAGGAAACCACTATTGCACTTGTATTAGTGTGGTAAAAACACTTTTTGCACTTGTGATAGTGTTGAAAAACCACTTTTTGCACTTGTGATAGTGTTGAAAATCCACTTTTCGCACTTGTGTTAGTGTTGAAAAACCACTTTTCGCACTTGTGTTGGTGCAGGAAACCACTTTTGCACTTGTATTAGTGTGGAAAAACCACTTTTGCACTTGTATTAGTGTGGAAAAACCACTTTTCACACTTGTGTTAGTGTTGAAAAACCACTTTTCGCACTTGTGTTGGTGCAGGAAACCACTTTTGCACTTGTATTAGTGTGGAAAAAACACTTTTCGCACTTGTGTTAGTGTTGAAAAACCACTTTTCGCACTTGTGTTAGTGTTGAAAAACCACTTTTCGCACTTGTGTTGGTGCAGGAAACCACTTTTGCACTTGTATTAGTGTGGAAAAAACACTTTTTGCACTTGTGATAGTGTTGAAAAACCACTTTTCGCACTTGTGTTAGTGTTGAAAAACCACTTTTCACACTTGTGTTGGTGCAGGAAACCACTTTTGCACTTGTATTAGTGTGGAAAAACCACTTTTCGCACTTGTGTTGGTGCAGGAAACCACTTTTGCACTTGTATTAGTGTGGAAAAACCACTTTTCGCACTTGTGTTAGTGTTGAAAAACCACTTTTCGCACTTGTGTTGGTGCAGGAAACCACTTTTGCACTTGTATTAGTGTGGAAAAAACACTTTTTGCACTTGTGATAGTGTTGAAAAACCACTTTTCGCACTTGTGTTAGTGTTGAAAAACCACTTTTCGCACTTGTGTTAGTGTTGAAAAACCACTTTTCGAACTTGTGTTGGTGCAGGAAACCACTTTTGCACTTGTATTAGTGTGGAAAAACCACTTTTCGCACTTGTGTTAGTGTTGAAAAACCACTTTTCGCACTTGTGTTGGTGCAGGAAACCACTTTTGCACTTGTATTAGTGTGGAAAAAACACTTTTTGCACTTGTGATAGTGTTGAAAAACCACTTTTCGCACTTGTGTTAGTGTTGAAAAACCACTTTTCGCACTTGTGTTGGTGCAGGAAACCACTTTTGCACTTGTATTAGTGTGGTAAAAACACTTTTTGCACTTGTGATAGTGTTGAAAAACCACTTTTGCACTTGTATTAGTGTGGAACAAACACTTTTTGCACTTGTGGTAGTGTTGAAAAACCACTTTTCGCACTTGTGTTGGTGCAGGAAACCACTTTTGCACTTGTATTAGTGTGGAAAAAACACTTTTTGCATTTGTGATAGTGTTGAAAAACCACTTTTCGCACTTGTGTTAGTGTTGAAAAACCACTTTTCGCACTTGTGTTGGTGCAGGAAACCACTTTTGCACTTGTATTAGTGTGGTAAAAACACTTTTTGCACTTGTGATAGTGTTGAAAAACCACTTTTTACACTTGTGTTAGTGTTGAAAAACCACTTTTCGCACTTGTGTTGGTGCAGGAAACCACTTTTGCACTTGTATTAGTGTGGAAAAACCACTTTTGCACTTGTATTAGTGTGGAAAAACCACTTTTCACACTTGTGTTAGTGTTGAAAAACCACTTTTCGCACTTGTGTTGGTGCAGGAAACCACTTTTGCACTTGTATTAGTGTGGAAAAAACACTTTTCGCACTTGTGTTAGTGTTGAAAAACCACTTTTCGCACTTGTGTTAGTGTTGAAAAACCACTTTTCGCACTTGTGTTGGTGCAGGAAACCACTTTTGCACTTGTATTAGTGTGGAAAAAACACTTTTTGCACTTGTGATAGTGTTGAAAAACCACTTTTCGCACTTGTGTTAGTGTTGAAAAACCACTTTTCACACTTGTGTTGGTGCAGGAAACCACTTTTGCACTTGTATTAGTGTGGAAAAACCACTTTTCGCACTTGTGTTGGTGCAGGAAACCACTTTTGCACTTGTATTAGTGTGGAAAAACCACTTTTCGCACTTGTGTTAGTGTTGAAAAACCACTTTTCGCACTTGTGTTGGTGCAGGAAACCACTTTTGCACTTGTATTAGTGTGGAAAAAACACTTTTTGCACTTGTGATAGTGTTGAAAAACCACTTTTCGCACTTGTGTTAGTGTTGAAAAACCACTTTTCGCACTTGTGTTAGTGTTGAAAAACCACTTTTCGCACTTGTGTTGGTGCAGGAAACCACTTTTGCACTTGTATTAGTGTGGAAAAACCACTTTTCGCACTTGTGTTAGTGTTGAAAAACCACTTTTCGCACTTGTGTTGGTGCAGGAAACCACTTTTGCACTTGTATTAGTGTGGAAAAAACACTTTTTGCACTTGTGATAGTGTTGAAAAACCACTTTTCGCACTTGTGTTAGTGTTGAAAAACCACTTTTCGCACTTGTGTTGGTGCAGGAAACCACTTTTGCACTTGTATTAGTGTGGTAAAAACACTTTTTGCACTTGTGATAGTGTTGAAAAACCACTTTTGCACTTGTATTAGTGTGGAACAAACACTTTTTGCACTTGTGGTAGTGTTGAAAAACCACTTTTCGCACTTGTGTTGGTGCAGGAAACCACTTTTGCACTTGTATTAGTGTGGAAAAAACACTTTTTGCATTTGTGATAGTGTTGAAAAACCACTTTTCGCACTTGTGTTAGTGTTGAAAAACCACTTTTCGCACTTGTGTTGGTGCAGGAAACCACTTTTGCACTTGTATTAGTGTGGTAAAAACACTTTTTGCACTTGTGATAGTGTTGAAAAACCACTTTTTACACTTGTGTTAGTGTTGAAAAACCACTTTTCGCACTTGTGTTGGTGCAGGAAACCACTTTTCCACTTGTATTAGTGTGGAAAAACCACTTTTCGCACTTGTGTTAGTGTTGAAAAACCACTTTTCGCACTTGTGTTAGTGTTGAAAAACCACTTTTCGCACTTGTGTTGGTGCAGGAAACCACTTTTGCACTTGTATTAGTGTGGAAAAAACACTTTTTGCACTTGTGATAGTGTTGAAAAACCACTTTTCGCACTTGTGTTAGTGTTGAAAAACCACTTTTCGCACTTGTGTTAGTGTTGAAAAACCACTTTTCGCACTTGTGTTGGTGCAGGAAACCACTTTTGCACTTGTATTAGTGTGGAAAAAACACTTTTTGCACTTGTGATAGTGTTTAAAAACCACTTTTCGCACTTGTGTTAGTGTTGAAAAACCACTTTTCGCACTTGTGTTGGTGCAGGAAACCACTTTTGCACTTGTATTAGTGTGGAAAAAACACTTTTCGCACTTGTGTTAGTGTTGAAAAACCACTTTTCGCACTTGTGTTAGTGTTGAAAAACCACTTTTCGCACTTGTGTTAGTGTTGAAAAACCACTTTTCGCACTTGTGTTGGTGCAGGAAACCACTTTTGCACTTGTATTAGTGTGGAAAAAACACTTTTTGCACTTGTGATAGTGTTGAAAATCTACTTTTCGCACTTGTGTTAGTGTTGAAAAACCACTTTTCGCACTTGTGTTGGTGCAGGAAACCACTTTTGCACTTGTATTAGTGTGGAAAAACCACTTTTGCACTTGTATTAGTGTGGAAAAAACACTTTTCACACTTGTGTTAGTGTTGAAAAACCACTTTTCGCACTTGTGTTAGTATTGAAAAACCACTTTTCGAACTTGTGTTGGTGCAGGAAACCACTTTTGCACTTGTATTAGTGTGGAAAAAACACTTTTTGCACTTGTGATAGTGTTGAAAAACCACTTTTCGCACTTGTGTTAGTGTTGAAAAACCACTTTTCGCACTTGTGTTGGTGTAGGAAACCACTTTTGCACTTGTATTAGTGTGGAAAAAACACTTTTTGCACTTGTATTAGTGTGGAAAAACCACTTTTGCACTTGTATTAGTGTGGAAAAACCACTTTTCACACTTGTGTTAGTGTTGAAAAACCACTTTTCGCACTTGTGTTGGTGCATGAAACCACTTTTGCACTTGTATTAGTGTGGAAAAAACACTTTTCGCACTTGTGTTAGTGTTGAAAAACCACTTTTCGCACTTGTGTTAGTGTTGAAAAACCACTTTTTGCACTTGTGTTGGTGCAGGAAACCACTTTTGCACTTGTATTAGTGTGGAAAAAACACTTTTCGCACTTGTGATAGTGTTGAAAAACCACTTTTCGCACTTGTGTTAGTGTTGAAAAACCACTTTTCGCACTTGTGTTGGTGCAGGAAACCACTTTTGCACTTGTATTAGTGTGGAAAAAACACTTTTCGCACTTGTGTTAGTGTTGAAAAACCACTTTTCGCACTTGTGTTAGTGTTGAAAAACCACTTTTCGCACTTGTGTTAGTGTTGAAAAACCACTTTTCGCACTTGTGTTGGTGCAGGAAACCACTTTTGCACTTGTATTAGTGTGGTAAAAACACATTTTGCACTTGTGATAGTGTTGAAAAACCACTTTTCGCACTTGTGTTAGTGTTGAAAAACCACTTTTCGCACTTGTGTTGGTGCAGGAAACCACTTTTGCACTTGTATTAGTGTGGAAAAAACACTTTTCACACTTGTGTTAGTGTTGAAAAACCACTTTTCGCACTTGTGTTAGTGTTGAAAAACCACTTTTCGAACTTGTGTTGGTGCAGGAAACCACTTTTGCACTTGTATTAGTGTGGAAAAAACACTTTTTGCACTTGTGATAGTGTTGAAAAACCACTTTTCGCACTTGTGTTAGTGTTGAAAAACCACTTTTCGCACTTGTGTTGGTGTAGGAAACCACTTTTGCACTTGTATTAGTGTGGAAAAAACACTTTTTGCACTTGTGATAGTGTTGAAAAACCACTTTTCGCACTTGTGTTAGTGTTGCAAAAACACTTTTTGCACTTGTGTTAGTGTTGAAAAACCACTTTCCGCACTTGTGTTGGTGCAGGAAACCACTTTTGCACTTGTATTAGTGTGGTAAAAACACTTTTTGCACTTGTGATAGTGTTGAAAAACCACTTTTCGCACTTGTGTTGGTGCAGGAAACAACTTTTGCACTTGTATTAGTGTGGAAAAACCACTTTTCGCACTTGTGTTAGTGTTGAAAAACCACTTTTCGCACTTGTGTTAGTGTTGAAAAACCACTTTTCGCACTTGTGTTGGTGCAGGAAACCACTTTTGCACTTGTATTAGTGTGGAAAAACCACTTTTCGCACTTGTGATAGTGTTGAAAAACCACTTTTCGCACTTGTGTTAGTGTTGAAAAACCACTTTTCGCACTTGTGTTGGTGCAGGAAACCACTTTTGCACTTGTATTAGTGTGGAAAAAACACTTTTTGCACTTGTGATAGTGTTGAAAAACCACTTTTCGCACTTGTGTTGGTGCAGGAAACCACTATTGCACTTGTATTAGTGTGGTAAAAACACTTTTTGCACTTGTGATAGTGTTGAAAAACCACTTTTTGCACTTGTGATAGTGTTGAAAATCCACTTTTCGCACTTGTGTTAGTGTTGAAAAACCACTTTTCGCACTTGTGTTGGTGCAGGAAACCACTTTTGCACTTGTATTAGTGTGGAAAAACCACTTTTGCACTTGTATTAGTGTGGAAAAACCACTTTTCACACTTGTGTTAGTGTTGAAAAACCACTTTTCGCACTTGTGTTCGTGCAGGAAACCACTTTTGCACTTGTATTAGTGTGGAAAAAACACTTTTCGCACTTGTGTTAGTGTTGAAAAACCACTTTTCGCACTTGTGTTAGTGTTGAAAAACCACTTTTCGCACTTGTGTTGGTGCAGGAAACCACTTTTGCACTTGTATTAGTGTGGAAAAAACACTTTTTGCACTTGTGATAGTGTTGAAAAACCACTTTTCGCACTTGTGTTAGTGTTGAAAAACCACTTTTCACACTTG
This sequence comes from Myxine glutinosa, assembly GCF_964187855.1. Lineage (NCBI taxonomy): Eukaryota > Metazoa > Chordata > Myxini > Myxiniformes > Myxinidae > Myxine > Myxine glutinosa. The sequence goes on from NW_027618236.1 coordinate 19,355, forward strand.
TGTTGGTGCAGGAAACCACTTTTGCACTTGTATTAGTGTGGAAAAACCACTTTTCGCACTTGTGTTGGTGCAGGAAACCACTTTTGCACTTGTATTAGTGTGGAAAAAACACTTTTCGCACTTGTGTTAGTGTTGAAAAACCACTTTTCGCACTTGTGTTAGTGTTGAAAAACCACTTTTCGCACTTGTGTTGGTGCAGGAAACCACTTTTGCACTTGTATTAGTGTGGAAAAAACACTTTTTGCACTTGTGATAGTGTTGAAAAACCACTTTTCGCACTTGTGTTAGTGTTGAAAAACCACTTTTCGCACTTGTGTTAGTGTTGAAAAACCACTTTTCGCACTTGTGTTGGTGCAGGAAACCACTTTTGCACTTGTATTAGTGTGGAAAAACCACTTTTCGCACTTGTGTTAGTGTTGAAAAACCACTTTTCGCACTTGTGTTGGTGCAGGAAACCACTTTTGCACTTGTATTAGTGTGGAAAAAACACTTTTTGCACTTGTGATAGTGTTGAAAAACCACTTTTCGCACTTGTGTTAGTGTTGAAAAACCACTTTTCGCACTTGTGTTGGTGCAGGAAACCACTTTTGCACTTGTATTAGTGTGGTAAAAACACTTTTTGCACTTGTGATAGTGTTGAAAAACCACTTTTGCACTTGTATTAGTGTGGAACAAACACTTTTTGCACTTGTGGTAGTGTTGAAAAACCACTTTTCGCACTTGTGTTGGTGCAGGAAACCACTTTTGCACTTGTATTAGTGTGGAAAAAACACTTTTTGCATTTGTGATAGTGTTGAAAAACCACTTTTCGCACTTGTGTTAGTGTTGAAAAACCACTTTTCGCACTTGTGTTGGTGCAGGAAACCACTTTTGCACTTGTATTAGTGTGGTAAAAACACTTTTTGCACTTGTGATAGTGTTGAAAAACCACTTTTTACACTTGTGTTAGTGTTGAAAAACCACTTTTCGCACTTGTGTTGGTGCAGGAAACCACTTTTCCACTTGTATTAGTGTGGAAAAACCACTTTTCGCACTTGTGTTAGTGTTGAAAAACCACTTTTCGCACTTGTGTTAGTGTTGAAAAACCACTTTTCGCACTTGTGTTGGTGCAGGAAACCACTTTTGCACTTGTATTAGTGTGGAAAAAACACTTTTTGCACTTGTGATAGTGTTGAAAAACCACTTTTCGCACTTGTGTTAGTGTTGAAAAACCACTTTTCGCACTTGTGTTAGTGTTGAAAAACCACTTTTCGCACTTGTGTTGGTGCAGGAAACCACTTTTGCACTTGTATTAGTGTGGAAAAAACACTTTTTGCACTTGTGATAGTGTTTAAAAACCACTTTTCGCACTTGTGTTAGTGTTGAAAAACCACTTTTCGCACTTGTGTTGGTGCAGGAAACCACTTTTGCACTTGTATTAGTGTGGAAAAAACACTTTTCGCACTTGTGTTAGTGTTGAAAAACCACTTTTCGCACTTGTGTTAGTGTTGAAAAACCACTTTTCGCACTTGTGTTAGTGTTGAAAAACCACTTTTCGCACTTGTGTTGGTGCAGGAAACCACTTTTGCACTTGTATTAGTGTGGAAAAAACACTTTTTGCACTTGTGATAGTGTTGAAAATCTACTTTTCGCACTTGTGTTAGTGTTGAAAAACCACTTTTCGCACTTGTGTTGGTGCAGGAAACCACTTTTGCACTTGTATTAGTGTGGAAAAACCACTTTTGCACTTGTATTAGTGTGGAAAAAACACTTTTCACACTTGTGTTAGTGTTGAAAAACCACTTTTCGCACTTGTGTTAGTATTGAAAAACCACTTTTCGAACTTGTGTTGGTGCAGGAAACCACTTTTGCACTTGTATTAGTGTGGAAAAAACACTTTTTGCACTTGTGATAGTGTTGAAAAACCACTTTTCGCACTTGTGTTAGTGTTGAAAAACCACTTTTCGCACTTGTGTTGGTGTAGGAAACCACTTTTGCACTTGTATTAGTGTGGAAAAAACACTTTTTGCACTTGTATTAGTGTGGAAAAACCACTTTTGCACTTGTATTAGTGTGGAAAAACCACTTTTCACACTTGTGTTAGTGTTGAAAAACCACTTTTCGCACTTGTGTTGGTGCATGAAACCACTTTTGCACTTGTATTAGTGTGGAAAAAACACTTTTCGCACTTGTGTTAGTGTTGAAAAACCACTTTTCGCACTTGTGTTAGTGTTGAAAAACCACTTTTTGCACTTGTGTTGGTGCAGGAAACCACTTTTGCACTTGTATTAGTGTGGAAAAAACACTTTTCGCACTTGTGATAGTGTTGAAAAACCACTTTTCGCACTTGTGTTAGTGTTGAAAAACCACTTTTCGCACTTGTGTTGGTGCAGGAAACCACTTTTGCACTTGTATTAGTGTGGAAAAAACACTTTTCGCACTTGTGTTAGTGTTGAAAAACCACTTTTCGCACTTGTGTTAGTGTTGAAAAACCACTTTTCGCACTTGTGTTAGTGTTGAAAAACCACTTTTCGCACTTGTGTTGGTGCAGGAAACCACTTTTGCACTTGTATTAGTGTGGTAAAAACACATTTTGCACTTGTGATAGTGTTGAAAAACCACTTTTCGCACTTGTGTTAGTGTTGAAAAACCACTTTTCGCACTTGTGTTGGTGCAGGAAACCACTTTTGCACTTGTATTAGTGTGGAAAAAACACTTTTCACACTTGTGTTAGTGTTGAAAAACCACTTTTCGCACTTGTGTTAGTGTTGAAAAACCACTTTTCGAACTTGTGTTGGTGCAGGAAACCACTTTTGCACTTGTATTAGTGTGGAAAAAACACTTTTTGCACTTGTGATAGTGTTGAAAAACCACTTTTCGCACTTGTGTTAGTGTTGAAAAACCACTTTTCGCACTTGTGTTGGTGTAGGAAACCACTTTTGCACTTGTATTAGTGTGGAAAAAATACTTTTTGCACTTGTGATAGTGTTGAAAAACCACTTTTCGCACTTGTGTTAGTGTTGCAAAAACACTTTTTGCACTTGTGTTAGTGTTGAAAAACCACTTTCCGCACTTGTGTTGGTGCAGGAAACCACTTTTGCACTTGTATTAGTGTGGTAAAAACACTTTTTGCACTTGTGATAGTGTTGAAAAACCACTTTTCGCACTTGTGTTGGTGCAGGAAACAACTTTTGCACTTGTATTAGTGTGGAAAAACCACTTTTCGCACTTGTGTTAGTGTTGAAAAACCACTTTTCGCACTTGTGTTAGTGTTGAAAAACCACTTTTCGCACTTGTGTTGGTGCAGGAAACCACTTTTGCACTTGTATTAGTGTGGAAAAACCACTTTTCGCACTTGTGATAGTGTTGAAAAACCACTTTTCGCACTTGTGTTAGTGTTGAAAAACCACTTTTCGCACTTGTGTTGGTGCAGGAAACCACTTTTGCACTTGTATTAGTGTGGAAAAAACACTTTTTGCACTTGTGATAGTGTTGAAAAACCACTTTTCGCACTTGTGTTGGTGCAGGAAACCACTATTGCACTTGTATTAGTGTGGTAAAAACACTTTTTGCACTTGTGATAGTGTTGAAAAACCACTTTTTGCACTTGTGATAGTGTTGAAAATCCACTTTTCGCACTTGTGTTAGTGTTGAAAAACCACTTTTCGCACTTGTGTTGGTGCAGGAAACCACTTTTGCACTTGTATTAGTGTGGAAAAACCACTTTTGCACTTGTATTAGTGTGGAAAAACCACTTTTCACACTTGTGTTAGTGTTGAAAAACCACTTTTCGCACTTGTGTTCGTGCAGGAAACCACTTTTGCACTTGTATTAGTGTGGAAAAAACACTTTTCGCACTTGTGTTAGTGTTGAAAAACCACTTTTCGCACTTGTGTTAGTGTTGAAAAACCACTTTTCGCACTTGTGTTGGTGCAGGAAACCACTTTTGCACTTGTATTAGTGTGGAAAAAACACTTTTTGCACTTGTGATAGTGTTGAAAAACCACTTTTCGCACTTGTGTTAGTGTTGAAAAACCACTTTTCACACTTGTGTTGGTGCAGGAAACCACTTTTGCACTTGTATTAGTGTGGAAAAACCACTTTTCGCACTTGTGTTGGTGCAGGAAACCACTTTTGCACTTGTATTAGTGTGGAAAAAACACTTTTCGCACTTGTGTTAGTGTTGAAAAACCACTTTTCGCACTTGTGTTAGTGTTGAAAAACCACTTTTCGCACTTGTGTTGGTGCAGGAAACCACTTTTGCACTTGTATTAGTGTGGAAAAAACACTTTTTGCACTTGTGATAGTGTTGAAAAACCACTTTTCGCACTTGTGTTAGTGTTGAAAAACCACTTTTCGCACTTGTGTTAGTGTTGAAAAACCACTTTTCGCACTTGTGTTGGTGCAGGAAACCACTTTTGCACTTGTATTAGTGTGGAAAAACCACTTTTCGCACTTGTGTTAGTGTTGAAAAACCACTTTTCGCACTTGTGTTGGTGCAGGAAACCACTTTTGCACTTGTATTAGTGTGGAAAAAACACTTTTTGCACTTGTGATAGTGTTGAAAAACCACTTTTCGCACTTGTGTTAGTGTTGAAAAACCACTTTTCGCACTTGTGTTGGTGCAGGAAACCACTTTTGCACTTGTATTAGTGTGGTAAAAACACTTTTTGCACTTGTGATAGTGTTGAAAAACCACTTTTACACTTGTATTAGTGTGGAACAAACACTTTTTGCACTTGTGATAGTGTTGAAAAACCACTTTTCGCACTTGTGTTGGTGCAGGAAACCACTTTTGCACTTGTATTAGTGTGGAAAAAACACTTTTTGCATTTGTGATAGTGTTGAAAAACCACTTTTCGCACTTGTGTTAGTGTTGAAAAACTACTTTTCGCACTTGTGTTGGTGCAGGAAACCACTTTTGCACTTGTTTTAGTGTGGTAAAAACACTTTTTGCACTTGTGATAGTGTTGAAAAACCACTTTTTACACTTGTGTTAGTGTTGAAAAACCACTTTTCGCACTTGTGTTGGTGCAGGAAACCACTTTTCCACTTGTATTAGTGTGGAAAAACCACTTTTCGCACTTGTGTTAGTGTTGAAAAACCACTTTTCGCACTTGTGTTAGTGTTGAAAAACCACTTTTCGCACTTGTGTTGGTGCAGGAAACCACTTTTGCACTTGTATTAGTGTGGAAAAAACACTTTTTGCACTTGTGATAGTGTTGAAAAACCACTTTTCGCACTTGTGTTAGTGTTGAAAAACCACTTTTCGCACTTGTGTTAGTGTTGAAAAACCACTTTTCGCACTTGTGTTGGTGCAGGAAACCACTTTTGCACTTGTATTAGTGTGGAAAAAACACTTTTTGCACTTGTGATAGTGTTTAAAAACCACTTTTCGCACTTGTGTTAGTGTTGAAAAACCACTTTTCGCACTTGTGTTGGTGCAGGAAACCACTTTTGCACTTGTATTAGTGTGGAAAAAACACTTTTCGCACTTGTGTTAGTGTTGAAAAACCACTTTTCGCACTTGTGTTAGTGTTGAAAAACCACTTTTCGCACTTGTGTTAGTGTTGAAAAACCACTTTTCGCACTTGTGTTGGTGCAGGAAACCACTTTTGCACTTGTATTAGTGTGGAAAAAACACTTTTTGCACTTGTGATAGTGTTGAAAATCCACTTTTCGCACTTGTGTTAGTGTTGAAAAACCACTTTTCGCACTTGTGTTGGTGCAGGAAACCACTTTTGCACTTGTATTAGTGTGGAAAAACCACTTTTGCACTTGTATTAGTGTGGAAAAAACACTTTTCACACTTGTGTTAGTGTTGAAAAACCACTTTTCGCACTTGTGTTAGTATTGAAAAACCACTTTTCGAACTTGTGTTGGTGCAGGAAACCACTTTTGCACTTGTATTAGTGTGGAAAAAACACTTTTTGCACTTGTGATAGTGTTGAAAAACCACTTTTCGCACTTGTGTTAGTGTTGAAAAACCACTTTTCGCACTTGTGTTGGTGTAGGAAACCACTTTTGCACTTGTATTAGTGTGGAAAAAACACTTTTTGCACTTGTGATAGTGTTGAAAAACCACTTTTCGCACTTGTGTTAGTGTTGCAAAAACACTTTTTGCACTTGTGTTAGTGTTGAAAAACCACTTTCCGCACTTGTGTTGGTGCAGGAAACCACTTTTGCACTTGTATTAGTGTGGTTAAAAACACTTTTTGCACTTGTGATAGTGTTGAAAAACCACTTTTCGCACTTGTGTTGGTGCAGGAAACAACTTTTGCACTTGTATTAGTGTGGAAAAACCACTTTTCGCACTTGTGTTAGTGTTGAAAAACCACTTTTCGCACTTGTGTTAGTGTTGAAAAACCACTTTTCGCACTTGTGTTGGTGTAGGAAACCACTTTTGCACTTGTATTAGTGTGGAAAAAACACTTTTTGCACTTGTATTAGTGTGGAAAAACCACTTTTGCACTTGTATTAATGTGGAAAAACCACTTTTCACACTTGTGTTAGTGTTGAAAAACCACTTTTCGCACTTGTGTTGGTGCATGAAACCACTTTTGCACTTGTATTAGTGTGGAAAAAACACTTTTCGCACTTGTGTTAGTGTTGAAAAACCACTTTTCGCACTTGTGTTAGTGTTGAAAAACCACTTTTTGCACTTGTGTTGGTGCAGGAAACCACTTTTGCACTTGTATTAGTGTGGAAAAAACACTTTTCGCACTTGTGATAGTGTTGAAAAACCACTTTTTGCACTTGTGTTAGTGTTGAAAAACCACTTTTCGCACTTGTGTTGGTGCAGGAAACCACTTTTGCACTTGTATTAGTGTGGAAAAAACACTTTTCGCACTTGTGTTAGTGTTGAAAAACCACTTTTCGCACTTGTGTTAGTGTTGAAAAACCACTTTTCGCACTTGTGTTAGTGTTGAAAAACCACTTTTCGCACTTGTGTTGGTGCAGGAAACCACTTTTGCACTTGTATTAGTGTGGTAAAAACACATTTTGCACTTGTGATAGTGTTGAAAAACCACTTTTCGCACTTGTGTTAGTGTTGAAAAAACACTTTTCGCACTTGTGTTGGTGCAGGAAACCACTTTTGCACTTGTATTAGTGTGGAAAAAACACTTTTGACACTTGTGTTAGTGTTGAAAAACCACTTTTCGCACTTGTGTTAGTATTGAAAAACCACTTTTCGAACTTGTGTTGGTGCAGGAAACCACTTTTGCACTTGTATTAGTGTGGAAAAAACACTTTTTGCACTTGTGATAGTGTTGAAAAACCACTTTTCGCACTTGTGTTAGTGTTGAAAAACCACTTTTCGCACTTGTGTTGGTGTAGGAAACCACTTTTGCACTTGTATTAGTGTGGAAAAAACACTTTTTGCACTTGTGATAGTGTTGAAAAACCACTTTTCGCACTTGTGTTAGTGTTGCAAAAACACTTTTTGCACTTGTGTTAGTGTTGAAAAACCACTTTCCGCACTTGTGTTGGTGCAGGAAACCACTTTTGCACTTGTATTAGTGTGGTAAAAACACTTTTTGCACTTGTGATAGTGTTGAAAAACCACTTTTCGCACTTGTGTTGGTGCAGGAAACAACTTTTGCACTTGTATTAGTGTGGAAAAACCACTTTTCGCACTTGTGTTAGTGTTGAAAAACCACTTTTCGCACTTGTGTTAGTGTTGAAAAACCACTTTTCGCACTTGTGTTGGTGCAGGAAACCACTTTTGCACTTGTATTAGTGTGGAAAAACCACTTTTCGCACTTGTGATAGTGTTGAAAAACCACTTTTCGCACTTGTGTTAGTGTTGAAAAACCACTTTTCGCACTTGTGTTGGTGCAGGAAACCACTTTTGCACTTGTATTAGTGTGGAAAAAACACTTTTTGCACTTGTGATAGTGTTGAAAAACCACTTTTCGCACTTGTGTTGGTGCAGGAAACCACTATTGCACTTGTATTAGTGTGGTAAAAACACTTTTTGCACTTGTGATAGTGTTGAAAAACCACTTTTTGCACTTGTGATAGTGTTGAAAATCCACTTTTCGCACTTGTGTTAGTGTTGAAAAACCACTTTTCGCACTTGTGTTGGTGCAGGAAACCACTTTTGCACTTGTATTAGTGTGGAAAAACCACTTTTGCACTTGTATTAGTGTGGAAAAACCACTTTTCACACTTGTGTTAGTGTTGAAAAACCACTTTTCGCACTTGTGTTGGTGCAGGAAACCACTTTTGCACTTGTATTAGTGTGGAAAAAACACTTTTCGCACTTGTGTTAGTGTTGAAAAACCACTTTTCGCACTTGTGTTAGTGTTGAAAAACCACTTTTCGCACTTGTGTTGGTGCAGGAAACCACTTTTGCACTTGTATTAGTGTGGAAAAAACACTTTTTGCACTTGTGATAGTGTTGAAAAACCACTTTTCGCACTTGTGTTAGTGTTGAAAAACCACTTTTCACACTTGTGTTGGTGCAGGAAACCACTTTTGCACTTGTATTAGTGTGGAAAAACCACTTTTCGCACTTGTGTTGGTGCAGGAAACCACTTTTGCACTTGTATTAGTGTGGAAAAAACACTTTTCGCACTTGTGTTAGTGTTGAAAAACCACTTTTCGCACTTGTGTTAGTGTTGAAAAACCACTTTTCGCACTTGTGTTGGTGCAGGAAACCACTTTTGCACTTGTATTAGTGTGGAAAAAACACTTTTTGCACTTGTGATAGTGTTGAAAAACCACTTTTCGCACTTGTGTTAGTGTTGAAAAACCACTTTTCGCACTTGTGTTAGTGTTGAAAAACCACTTTTCGCACTTGTGTTGGTGCAGGAAACCAGTTTTGCACTTGTATTAGTGTGGAAAAACCACTTTTCGCACTTGTGTTAGTGTTGAAAAACCACTTTTCGCACTTGTGTTGGTGCAGGAAACCACTTTTGCACTTGTATTAGTGTGGAAAAAACACTTTTTGCACTTGTGATAGTGTTGAAAAACCACTTTTCGCACTTGTGTTAGTGTTGAAAAACCACTTTTCGCACTTGTGTTGGTGCAGGAAACCACTTTTGCACTTGTATTAGTGTGGTAAAAACACTTTTTGCACTTGTGATAGTGTTGAAAAACCACTTTTGCACTTGTATTAGTGTGGAACAAACACTTTTTGCACTTGTGATAGTGTTGAAAAACCACTTTTCGCACTTGTGTTGGTGCAGGAAACCACTTTTGCACTTGTATTAGTGTGGAAAAAACACTTTTTGCATTTGTGATAGTGTTGAAAAACCACTTTTCGCACTTGTGTTAGTGTTGAAAAACCACTTTTCGCACTTGTGTTGGTGCAGGAAACCACTTTTGCACTTGTTTTAGTGTGGTAAAAACACTTTTTGCACTTGTGATAGTGTTGAAAAACCACTTTTTACACTTGTGTTAGTGTTGAAAAACCACTTTTCGCACTTGTGTTGGTGCAGGAAACCACTTTTCCACTTGTATTAGTGTGGAAAAACCACTTTTCGCACTTGTGTTAGTGTTGAAAAACCACTTTTCGCACTTGTGTTAGTGTTGAAAAACCACTTTTCGCACTTGTGTTGGTGCAGGAAACCACTTTTGCACTTGTATTAGTGTGGAAAAAACACTTTTTGCACTTGTGATAGTGTTGAAAAACCACTTTTCGCACTTGTGTTAGTGTTGAAAAACCACTTTTCGCACTTGTGTTAGTGTTGAAAAACCACTTTTCGCACTTGTGTTGGTGCAGGAAACCACTTTTGCACTTGTATTAGTGTGGAAAAAACACTTTTTGCACTTGTGATAGTGTTTAAAAACCACTTTTCGCACTTGTGTTAGTGTTGAAAAACCACTTTTCGCACTTGTGTTGGTGCAGGAAACCACTTTTGCACTTGTATTAGTGTGGAAAAAACACTTTTCGCACTTGTGTTAGTGTTGAAAAACCACTTTTCGCACTTGTGTTAGTGTTGAAAAACCACTTTTCGCACTTGTGTTAGTGTTGAAAAACCACTTTTCGCACTTGTGTTGGTGCAGGAAACCACTTTTGCACTTGTATTAGTGTGGAAAAAACACTTTTTGCACTTGTGATAGTGTTGAAAATCCACTTTTCGCACTTGTGTTAGTGTTGAAAAACCACTTTTCGCACTTGTGTTGGTGCAGGAAACCACTTTTGCACTTGTATTAGTGTGGAAAAACCACTTTTGCACTTGTATTAGTGTGGAAAAAACACTTTTCACACTTGTGTTAGTGTTGAAAAACCACTTTTCGCACTTGTGTTAGTATTGAAAAACCACTTTTCGAACTTGTGTTGGTGCAGGAAACCACTTTTGCACTTGTATTAGTGTGGAAAAAACACTTTTTGCACTTGTGATAGTGTTGAAAAACCACTTTTCGCACTTGTGTTAGTGTTGAAAAACCACTTTTCGCACTTGTGTTGGTGTAGGAAACCACTTTTGCACTTGTATTAGTGTGGAAAAAACACTTTTTGCACTTGTGATAGTGTTGAAAAACCACTTTTCGCACTTGTGTTAGTGTTGCAAAAACACTTTTTGCACTTGTGTTAGTGTTGAAAAACCACTTTCCGCACTTGTGTTGGTGCAGGAAACCACTTTTGCACTTGTATTAGTGTGGTTAAAAACACTTTTTGCACTTGTGATAGTGTTGAAAAACCACTTTTCGCACTTGTGTTGGTGCAGGAAACAACTTTTGCACTTGTATTAGTGTGGAAAAACCACTTTTCGCACTTGTGTTAGTGTTGAAAAACCACTTTTCGCACTTGTGTTAGTGTTGAAAAACCACTTTTCGCACTTGTGTTGGTGCAGGAAACCACTTTTGCACTTGTATTAGTGTGGAAAAACCACTTTTCGCACTTGTGATAGTGTTGAAAAACCACTTTTCGCACTTGTGTTAGTGTTGAAAAACCACTTTTCGCACTTGTGTTGGTGCAGGAAACCACTTTTGCACTTGTATTAGTGTGGAAAAAACACTTTTTGCACTTGTGATAGTGTTGATAAACCACTTTTCGCACTTGTGTTGGTGCAGGAAACCACTATTGCACTTGTATTAGTGTGGTAAAAACACTTTTTGCACTTGTGATAGTGTTGAAAAACCACTTTTTGCACTTGTGATAGTGTTGAAAATCCACTTTTCGCACTTGTGTTAGTGTTGAAAAACCACTTTTCGCACTTGTGTTGGTGCAGGAAACCACTTTTGCACTTGTATTAGTGTGGAAAAACCACTTTTGCACTTGTATTAGTGTGGAAAAACCACTTTTCACACTTGTGTTAGTGTTGAAAAACCACTTTTCGCACTTGTGTTGGTGCAGGAAACCACTTTTGCACTTGTATTAGTGTGGAAAAAACACTTTTCGCACTTGTGTTAGTGTTGAAAAACCACTTTTCGCACTTGTGTTAGTGTTGAAAAACCACTTTTCGCACTTGTGTTGGTGCAGGAAACCACTTTTGCACTTGTATTAGTGTGGAAAAAACACTTTTTGCACTTGTGATAGTGTTGAAAAACCACTTTTCGCACTTGTGTTAGTGTTGAAAAACCACTTTTCACACTTGTGTTGGTGCAGGAAACCACTTTTGCACTTGTATTAGTGTGGAAAAACCACTTTTCTCACTTGTGTTGGTGCAGGAAACCACTTTTGCACTTGTATTAGTGTGGAAAAAACACTTTTCGCACTTGTGTTAGTGTTGAAAAACCACTTTTCGCACATGTGTTAGTGTTGAAAAACCACTTTTCGCACTTGTGTTGGTGCAGGAAACCACTTTTGCACTTGTATTAGTGTGGAAAAAACACTTTTTGCACTTGTGATAGTGTTGAAAAACCACTTTTCGCACTTGTGTTAGTGTTGAAAAACCACTTTTTGCACTTGTGTTAGTGTTGAAAAACCACTTTTCGCACTTGTGTTGGTGCAGGAAACCACTTTTGCACTTGTATTAGTGTGGAAAAACCACTTTTTGCACTTGTGTTAGTGTTGAAAAACCACTTTTCGCACTTGTGTTGGTGCAGGAAACCACTTTTGCACTTGTATTAGTGTGGAAAAAACACTTTTTGCACTTGTGATAGTGTTGAAAAACCACTTTTCGCACTTGTGTTAGTGTTGAAAAACCACTTTTCGCACTTGTGTTGGTGCAGGAAACCACTTTTGCACTTGTATTAGTGTGGTAAAAACACTTTTTGCACTTGTGATAGTGTTGAAAAACCACTTTTCGCACTTGTGTTAGTGTTGAAAAACCACTTTTCGCACTTGTGTTAGTGTTGAAAAACCACTTTTCGCACTTGTGTTGGTGCAGGAAACCACTTTTGCACTTGTATTAGTGTGGTAAAAACACTTTTTGCACTTGTGATAGTGTTGAAAAACCACTTTTTACACTTGTGTTAGTGTTGAAAAACCACTTTTCGCACTTGTGTTGGTGCAGGAAACCACTTTTCCACTTGTATTAGTGTGGAAAAACCACTTTTCGCACTTGTGTTAGTGTTGAAAAACCACTTTTCGCACTTGTGTTAGTGTTGAAAAACCACTTTTCGCACTTGTGTTGGTGCAGGAAACCACTTTTGCACTTGTATTAGTGTGGAAAAAACACTTTTTGCACTTGTGATAGTGTTGAAAAACCACTTTTCGCACTTGTGTTAGTGTTGAAAAACCACTTTTCGCACTTGTGTTAGTGTTGAAAAACCACTTTTCGCACTTGTGTTGGTGCAGGAAACCACTTTTGCACTTGTATTAGTGTGGAAAAAACACTTTTTGCACTTGTGATAGTGTTTAAAAACCACTTTTCGCACTTGTGTTAGTGTTGAAAAACCACTTTTTGCACTTGTGTTGGTGCAGGAAACCACTTTTGCACTTGTATTAGTGTGGAAAAAACACTTTTCGCACTTGTGTTAGTGTTGAAAAACCACTTTTCGCACTTGTGTTAGTGTTGAAAAACCACTTTTCGCACTTGTGTTAGTGTTGAAAAACCACTTTTCGCACTTGTGTTGGTGCAGGAAACCACTTTTGCACTTGTATTAGTGTGGAAAAAACACTTTTTGCACTTGTGATAATGTTGAAAATCCACTTTTCGCACTTGTGTTAGTGTTGAAAAACCACTTTTCGCACTTGTGTTGGTGCAGGAAACCACTTTTGCACTTGTATTAGTGTGGAAAAGCCACTTTTGCACTTGTATTAGTGTGGAAAAACCACTTTTCACACTTGTGTTAGTGTTGAAAAAACACTTTTCGCACTTGTGTTGGTGCAGGAAACCACTTTTGCACTTGTATTAGTGTGGAAAAAACACTTTTCGCACTTGTGTTAGTGTTGAAAAACCACTTTTCGCACTTGTGTTAGTGTTGAAAAACCACTATTCGCACTTGTGTTGGTGCAGGAAACCACTTTTGCACTTGTATTAGTGTGGAAAAACCACTTTTCGCACTTGTGTTAGTGTTGAAAAACCACTATTCGCACTTGTGTTGGTGCAGGAAACCACTTTTGCACTTGTATTAGTGTTGAAAAAACACTTTTCGCACTTGTGTTGGTGCAGGAAACCACTTTTGCACTTGTATTAGTGTGGAAAAAACACTTTTTGCACTTGTGATAGTGTTGAAAAACCACTTTTCGCACTTGTGTTAGTGTTGAAAAACCACTATTCGCACTTGTGTTGGTGCAGGAAACCACTTTTGCACTTGTATTAGTGTGGAAAAACCACTTTTCGCACTTGTGTTGGTGCAGGAAACCACTTTTGCACTTGTATTAGTGTGGAAAAAACACTTTTCGCACTTGTGTTAGTGTTGAAAAACCACTTTTCGCACTTGTGTTAGTGTTGAAAAACCACTTTTCGCACTTGTGTTGGTGCAGGAAACCACTTTTGCACTTGTATTAGTGTGGGAAAAACACTTTTTGCACTTGTGATAGTGTTGAAAAACCACTTTTCGCACTTGTGTTAGTGTTGAAAAAACACTTTTCGCACTTGAGTTAGTGTTGAAAAACCACTTTTCGCACTTGTGTTGGTGCAGGAAACCACTTTTGCACTTGTATTAGTGTGGAAAAACCACTTTTCGCACTTGTGTTAGTGTTGAAAAACCACTTTTCGCACTTGTGTTGGTGCAGGAAACCACTTTTGCACTTGTATTAGTGTGGAAAAAACACTTTTTGCACTTGTGATAGTGTTGAAAAACCACTTTTCGCACTTGTGTTAGTGTTGAAAAACCACTTTTCGCACTTGTGATAGTGTTGAAAAACCACTTTTGCACTTGTATTAGTGTGGAACAAACACTTTTTGCACTTGTGATAGTGTTGAAAAACCACTTTTCGCACTTGTGTTGGTGCAGGAAACCACTTTTGCACTTGTATTAGTGTGGAAAAAACACTTTTTGCACTTGTGATAGTGTTGAAAAACCACTTTTCGCACTTGTGTTAGTGTTGAAAAACCACTTTTCGCACTTGTGTTGGTGCAGGAAACCACTTTTGCACTTGTATTAGTGTGGTAAAAACACTTTTTGCACTTGTGATAGTGTTGAAAAACCACTTTTCGCACTTGTGTTGGTGCAGGAAACAACTTTTACACTTGTATTAGTGTGGAAAAAACGCTTTTTGCACTTGTGATAGTGTTGAAAAACCACTTTTCGCACTTGTGTTAGTGTTGAAAAACCACTTTTCGCACTTGTGTTGGTGCAGGAAACCACTTTTGCACTTGTATTAGTGTGGTAAAAACACTTTTTGCACTTGTGATAGTGTTGAAAAACTACTTTTGCACTTGTATTAGTGTGGAACAAACACTTTTTGCACTTGTGATAGTGTTGAAAAACCACTTTTCGCACTTGTGTTGGTGCAGGAAACCACTTTTGCACTTGTATTAGTGTGGAAAAAACACTTTTTGCACTTGTGATAGTGTTGAAAAACCACTTTTCGCACTTGTGTTAGTGTTGAAAAACCACTTTTCGCACTTGTGTTGGTGCAGGAAACCACTTTTGCACTTGTATTAGTGTGGTAAAAACACTTTTTGCACTTGTGATAGTGTTGAAAAACCACTTTTCGCACTTGTGTTGGTGCAGGAAACAACTTTTACACTTGTATTAGTGTGGAAAAACCACTTTTCGCACTTGTGTTAGTGTTGAAAAACCACTTTTCGCACTTGTGTTAGTGTTGAAAAACCACTTTTCGCACTTGTGTTGGTGCAGGAAATCACTTTTGCACTTGTATTAGTGTGGAAAAAACACTTTTTGCACTTGTGATAGTGTTGAAAAACCACTTTTCGCACTTGTGTTCGTGTTGAAAAACCACTTTTCGCACTTGTGTTAGTGTTGAAAAACCACTTTTCGCACTTGTGTTGGTGCAGGAAACCACTTTTGCACTTGTATTAGTGTGGAAAAAACACTTTTTGCACTTGTGATAGTGTTGAAAAACCACTTTTCGCACTTGTGTTAGTGTTGAAAAACCACTTTTCGCACTTGTGTTAGTGTTGAAAAACCACTTTTCGCACTTGTGTTGGTGCAGGAAACCACTTTTGCACTTGTATTAGTGTGGAAAAAACACTTTTTGCACTTGTGATAGTGTTGAAAAACCACTTTTTGCACTTGTGTTGGTGCAGGAAACCACTTTTGCACTTGTATTAGTGTGGAAAAAACACTTTTCGCACTTGTGTTAGTGTTGAAAAACCACTTTTCGCACTTGTGTTAGTGTTGAAAAACCACTTTTCGCACTTGTGTTAGTGTTGAAAAACCACTTTTCGCACTTGTGTTGGTGCAGGAAACCACTTTTGCACTTGTATTAGTGTGGAAAAAACACTTTTTGCACTTGTGATAATGTTGAAAATCCACTTTTCGCACTTGTGTTAGTGTTGAAAAACCACTTTTCGCACTTGTGTTGGTGCAGGAAACCACTTTTGCACTTGTATTAGTGTGGAAAAGCCACTTTTGCACTTGTATTAGTGTGGAAAAACCACTTTTCACACTTGTGTTAGTGTTGAAAAAACACTTTTCGCACTTGTGTTGGTGCAGGAAACCACTTTTGCACTTGTATTAGTGTGGAAAAAACACTTTTCGCACTTGTGTTAGTGTTGAAAAACCACTTTTCGCACTTGTGTTAGTGTTGAAAAACCACTATTCGCACTTGTGTTGGTGCAGGAAACCACTTTTGCACTTGTATTAGTGTGGAAAAACCACTTTTCGCACTTGTGTTAGTGTTGAAAAACCACTATTCGCACTTGTGTTGGTGCAGGAAACCACTTTTGCACTTGTATTAGTGTTGAAAAAACACTTTTCGCACTTGTGTTGGTGCAGGAAACCACTTTTGCACTTGTATTAGTGTGGAAAAAACACTTTTTGCACTTGTGATAGTGTTGAAAAACCACTTTTCGCACTTGTGTTAGTGTTGAAAAACCACTATTCGCACTTGTGTTGGTGCAGGAAACCACTTTTGCACTTGTATTAGTGTGGAAAAACCACTTTTCGCACTTGTGTTGGTGCAGGAAACCACTTTTGCACTTGTATTAGTGTGGAAAAAACACTTTTCGCACTTGTGTTAGTGTTGAAAAACCACTTTTCGCACTTGTGTTAGTGTTGAAAAACCACTTTTCGCACTTGTGTTGGTGCAGGAAACCACTTTTGCACTTGTATTAGTGTGGGAAAAACACTTTTTGCACTTGTGATAGTGTTGAAAAACCACTTTTCGCACTTGTGTTAGTGTTGAAAAAACACTTTTCGCACTTGAGTTAGTGTTGAAAAACCACTTTTCGCACTTGTGTTGGTGCAGGAAACCACTTTTGCACTTGTATTAGTGTGGAAAAACCACTTTTCGCACTTGTGTTAGTGTTGAAAAACCACTTTTCGCACTTGTGTTGGTGCAGGAAACCACTTTTGCACTTGTATTAGTGTGGAAAAAACACTTTTTGCACTTGTGATAGTGTTGAAAAACCACTTTTCGCACTTGTGTTAGTGTTGAAAAACCACTTTTCGCACTTGTGATAGTGTTGAAAAACCACTTTTGCACTTGTATTAGTGTGGAACAAACACTTTTTGCACTTGTGATAGTGTTGAAAAACCACTTTTCGCACTTGTGTTGGTGCAGGAAACCACTTTTGCACTTGTATTAGTGTGGAAAAAACACTTTTTGCACTTGTGATAGTGTTGAAAAACCACTTTTCGCACTTGTGTTAGTGTTGAAAAACCACTTTTCGCACTTGTGTTGGTGCAGGAAACCACTTTTGCACTTGTATTAGTGTGGTAAAAACACTTTTTGCACTTGTGATAGTGTTGAAAAACCACTTTTCGCACTTGTGTTGGTGCAGGAAACAACTTTTACACTTGTATTAGTGTGGAAAAAACGCTTTTTGCACTTGTGATAGTGTTGAAAAACCACTTTTCGCACTTGTGTTAGTGTTGAAAAACCACTTTTCGCACTTGTGTTGGTGCAGGAAACCACTTTTGCACTTGTATTAGTGTGGTAAAAACACTTTTTGCACTTGTGATAGTGTTGAAAAACTACTTTTGCACTTGTATTAGTGTGGAACAAACACTTTTTGCACTTGTGATAGTGTTGAAAAACCACTTTTCGCACTTGTGTTGGTGCAGGAAACCACTTTTGCACTTGTATTAGTGTGGAAAAAACACTTTTTGCACTTGTGATAGTGTTGAAAAACCACTTTTCGCACTTGTGTTAGTGTTGAAAAACCACTTTTCGCACTTGTGTTGGTGCAGGAAACCACTTTTGCACTTGTATTAGTGTGGTAAAAACACTTTTTGCACTTGTGATAGTGTTGAAAAACCACTTTTCGCACTTGTGTTGGTGCAGGAAACAACTTTTACACTTGTATTAGTGTGGAAAAACCACTTTTCGCACTTGTGTTAGTGTTGAAAAACCACTTTTCGCACTTGTGTTAGTGTTGAAAAACCACTTTTCGCACTTGTGTTGGTGCAGGAAATCACTTTTGCACTTGTATTAGTGTGGAAAAAACACTTTTTGCACTTGTGATAGTGTTGAAAAACCACTTTTCGCACTTGTGTTCGTGTTGAAAAACCACTTTTCGCACTTGTGTTAGTGTTGAAAAACCACTTTTCGCACTTGTGTTGGTGCAGGAAACCACTTTTGCACTTGTATTAGTGTGGAAAAAACACTTTTTGCACTTGTGATAGTGTTGAAAAACCACTTTTCGCACTTGTGTTAGTGTTGAAAAACCACTTTTCGCACTTGTGTTAGTGTTGAAAAACCACTTTTCGCACTTGTGTTGGTGCAGGAAACCACTTTTGCACTTGTATTAGTGTGGAAAAAACACTTTTTGCACTTGTGATAGTGTTGAAAAACCACTTTTCGCACTTGTATTCGTGTGGAAAAAACACTTTTTGCACTTGTGATAGTGTTGAAAAACCACTTTTCGCACTTGTTTTAGTGTTGAAAAACCACTTTTCGCACTTGTGTTAGTGTTGAAAAACCACTTTTCGCACTTGTGTTCGTGTTGAAAAACCACTTTTCGCACTTGTGTTGGTGCAGGAAACCACTTTTGCACTTGTATTAGTGTGGAAAAAACACTTTTCGCACTTGTGTTAGTGTTGAAAAACCACTTTTTGCACTTGTGTTAGTGTTGAAAAACTACTTTTCGCACTTGTGTTGGTGCAGGAAACCACTTTTGCACTTTTATTAGTGTGGAAAAACCACTTTTCGCACTTGTGTTGGTGCAGGAAACCACTTTTGCACTTGTATTAGTGTGGTAAAAATACTTTTTGCACTTGTGATAGTGTTGAAAAACCACTTTTGCACTTGTATTAGTGTGGAAAAAACACTTTTTGCACTTGTGATAGTGTTGAAAAACCACTTTTGCACTTGTATTAGTGTGGAACAAACACTTTTTGCACTTGTGATAGTGTTGAAAAACCACTTTTCGCACTTGTGATAGTGTTGAAAAACCACTTTTGCACTTGTATTAGTGTGGAACAAACACTTTTTGCACTTGTGATAGTGTTGAAAAACCACTTTTCGCACTTGTGTTGGTGCAGGAAACCACTTTTGCACTTGTATTAGTGTGGAAAAAACACTTTTTGCACTTGTGATAGTGTTGAAAAACCACTTTTCGCACTTGTGTTAGTGTTGAAAAACCACTTTTCGCACTTGTGTTGGTGCAGGAAACCACTTTTGCACTTGTATTAGTGTGGTAAAAACACTTTTTGCACTTGTGATAGTGTTGAAAAACCACTTTTCGCACTTGTGTTGGTGCAGGAAACAACTTTTACACTTGTATTAGTGTGGAAAAAACGCTTTTTGCACTTGTGATAGTGTTGAAAAACCACTTTTCGCACTTGTGTTAGTGTTGAAAAACCACTTTTCGCACTTGTGTTGGTGCAGGAAACCACTTTTGCACTTGTATTAGTGTGGTAAAAACACTTTTTGCACTTGTGATAGTGTTGAAAAACTACTTTTGCACTTGTATTAGTGTGGAACAAACACTTTTTGCACTTGTGATAGTGTTGAAAAACCACTTTTCGCACTTGTGTTGGTGCAGGAAACCACTTTTGCACTTGTATTAGTGTGGAAAAAACACTTTTTGCACTTGTGATAGTGTTGAAAAACCACTTTTCGCACTTGTGTTAGTGTTGAAAAACCACTTTTCGCACTTGTGTTGGTGCAGGAAACCACTTTTGCACTTGTATTAGTGTGGTAAAAACACTTTTTGCACTTGTGATAGTGTTGAAAAACCACTTTTCGCACTTGTGTTGGTGCAGGAAACAACTTTTACACTTGTATTAGTGTGGAAAAACCACTTTTCGCACTTGTGTTAGTGTTGAAAAACCACTTTTCGCACTTGTGTTAGTGTTGAAAAACCACTTTTCGCACTTGTGTTGGTGCAGGAAATCACTTTTGCACTTGTATTAGTGTGGAAAAAACACTTTTTGCACTTGTGATAGTGTTGAAAAACCACTTTTCGCACTTGTGTTCGTGTTGAAAAACCACTTTTCGCACTTGTGTTAGTGTTGAAAAACCACTTTTCGCACTTGTGTTGGTGCAGGAAACCACTTTTGCACTTGTATTAGTGTGGAAAAAACACTTTTTGCACTTGTGATAGTGTTGAAAAACCACTTTTCGCACTTGTGTTAGTGTTGAAAAACCACTTTTCGCACTTGTGTTAGTGTTGAAAAACCACTTTTCGCACTTGTGTTGGTGCAGGAAACCACTTTTGCACTTGTATTAGTGTGGAAAAAACACTTTTTGCACTTGTGATAGTGTTGAAAAACCACTTTTCGCACTTGTATTCGTGTGGAAAAAACACTTTTTGCACTTGTGATAGTGTTGAAAAACCACTTTTCGCACTTGTTTTAGTGTTGAAAAACCACTTTTCGCACTTGTGTTAGTGTTGAAAAACCACTTTTCGCACTTGTGTTCGTGTTGAAAAACCACTTTTCGCACTTGTGTTGGTGCAGGAAACCACTTTTGCACTTGTATTAGTGTGGAAAAAACACTTTTCGCACTTGTGTTAGTGTTGAAAAACCACTTTTTGCACTTGTGTTAGTGTTGAAAAACTACTTTTCACACTTGTGTTGGTGCAGGAAACCACTTTTGCACTTTTATTAGTGTGGAAAAACCACTTTTCGCACTTGTGTTGGTGCAGGAAACCACTTTTGCACTTGTATTAGTGTGGTAAAAATACTTTTTGCACTTGTGATAGTGTTGAAAAACCACTTTTGCACTTGTATTAGTGTGGAAAAAACACTTTTTGCACTTGTGATAGTGTTGAAAAACCACTTTTCGCACTTGTGTTGGTGCAGGAAACCACTTTTGCACTTGTATTAGTGTGGAAAAAACACTTTTTGCACTTGTGATAGTGTTGAAAAACCACTTTTCGCACTTGTGTTAGTGTTGAAAACCACTTTTCGCACTTGTGTTGGTGCAGGAAACAACTTTTGCACTTGTATTAGTGTGGAAAAACCACTTTTCGCACTTGTGTTAGTGTTGAAAAACCACTTTTCGCACTTGTTAGTGTTGAAAAACCACTTTTCGCACTTGTGTTGGTGCAGGAAACCACTTTTGCACTTGTATTAGTGTGGAAAAAACACTTTTTGCACTTGTGATAGTGTTGAAAAACCACTTTTCGCACTTGTGTTAGTGTTGAAAAACCACTTTTCGCACTTGTGTTAGTGTTGAAAAACCACTTTTCGCACTTGTGTTGGTGCAGGAAACCACTTTTGCACTTGTATTAGTGTGGAAAAAACACTTTTTGCACTTGTGCTAGTGTTGAAAAACCACTTTTCGCACTTGTGTTAGTGTTGAAAAACCACTTTTCGCACTTGTGATAGTGTTGAAAAACCACTTTTCGCACTTGTGTTCGTGTTGAAAAACCACTTTTCGCACTTGTGTTAGTGTTGAAAAACCACTTTTCGCACTTGTGTTGGTGCAGGAAACCACTTTTGCACTTGTATTAGTGTGGAAAAAACACTTTTTGCACTTGTGATAGTGTTGAAAAACCACTTTTCGCACTTGTGTTAGTGTTGAAAAACCACTTTTCGCACTTGTGTTAGTGTTGAAAAACCACTTTTCGCACTTGTGTTGGTGCAGGAAACCACTTTTGCACTTGTATTAGTGTGGAAAAAACACTTTTTGCACTTGTGATAGTGTTGAAAAACCACTTTTCGCACTTGTATTCGTGTGGAAAAAACACTTTTTGCACTTGTGATAGTGTTGAAAAACCACTTTTCGCACTTGTTTTAGTGTTGAAAAACCACTTTTCGCACTTGTGTTAGTGTTGAAAAACCACTTTTCGCACTTGTGTTCATGTTGAAAAACCACTTTTCGCACTTGTGTTGGTGCAGGAAACCACTTTTGCACTTGTATTAGTGTGGAAAAAACACTTTTCGCACTTGTGTTATTGTTGAAAAACCACTTTTTGCACTTGTGTTAGTGTTGAAAAACCACTTTTCGCACTTGTGTTGGTGCAGGAAACCACTTTTGCACTTGTATTAGTGTGGAAAAACCACTTTTCGCACTTGTGTTGGTGCAGGAAACCACTTTTGCACTTGTATTAGTGTGGTAAAAATACTTTTTGCACTTGTGATAGTGTTGAAAAACCACTTTTGCACTTGTATTAGTGTGGAAAAAACACTTTTTGCACTTGTGATAGTGTTGAAAAACCACTTTTCGCACTTGTGTTGGTGCAGGAAACCACTTTTGCACTTGTATTAGTGTGGAAAAAACACTTTTTGCACTTGTGATAGTGTTGAAAAACCACTTTTCGCACTTGTGTTAGTGTTGAAAAACCACTTTTCGCACTTGTGTTGGTGCAGGAAACAACTTTTGCACTTGTATTAGTGTGGAAAAACCACTTTTCGCACTTGTGTTAGTGTTGAAAAACCACTTTTCGCACTTGTTAGTGTTGAAAAACCACTTTTCGCACTTGTGTTGGTGCAGGAAACCACTTTTGCACTTGTATTAGTGTGGAAAAAACACTTTTTGCACTTGTGATAGTGTTGAAAAACCACTTTTCGCACTTGTGTTAGTGTTGAAAAACCACTTTTCGCACTTGTGTTGGTGCAGGAAACCACTTTTGCACTTGTATTAGTGTGGAAAAAACACTTTTTGCACTTGTGCTAGTGTTGAAAAACCACTTTTCGCACTTGTGTTAGTGTTGAAAAACCACTTTTCGCACTTGTGTTGGTGCAGGAAACCACTTTTGCACTTGTATTAGTGTTGAAAAACCACTTTTTGCACTTGTGTTAGTGTTGAAAAACCACTTTTCGCACTTGTGTTGGTGCAGGAACCACTTTTGCACTTGTATTAGTGTGGAAAAAACACTTTTCGCACTTGTGTTAGTGTTGAAAAACCACTTTTCGCACTTGTGTTAGTGTTGAAAAACCACTTTTCGTACTTGTGTTGGTGCAGGAAAACCACTTTTGCACTTGTATTAGTGTGGAAAAAACACTTTTTGCACTTGTGATAGTGTTGAAAAACCACTTTTTGCACTTGTTTTGGTGCAGGAAACCACTATTGCACTTGTATTAGTGTGGTAAAAACACTGTTGCACTTGTGATAGTGTTGAAAAACCACTTTTTGCACTTGTGTTGGTGCAGGAAACCACTTTTGCACTTGTATTAGTGTGGAAAAAACACTTTTTGCACTTGTGATAGTGTTGAAAAACCACTTTTCGCACTTGTGTTAGTGTTGAAAAACCACTTTTCGCACTTGTGTTGGAGCAGGAAACCACTTTTGCACTTGTATTAGTGTGGAAAAAACACTTTTCGCACTTGTGTTGGTGCAGGAAACCACTTTTGCACTTGTATTAGTGTGGAAAAAACACTTTTTGCACTTGTGATAGTGTTGCAAAAAACCACTTTTCGCACTTGTGTTAGTGTTGAAAAACCACTTTTCGCACTTGTGTTGGTGCAGGAAACCACTTTTGCACGTGTATTAGTGTGGAAAAACCACTTTTGCACTTGTATTAGTGTGGAAAAAACACTTTTTGCACTTGTGATAGTGTTGAAAAACCACTTTTCGCACTGTGTTAGTGTTGAAAAACCACTTTTCGCACTTGTGTTGGTGCAGGAAACCACTTTTGCACTTGTATTAGTGTGGAAAAAACACTTTTCGCACTTGTGTTAGTGTTGAAAAACCACTTTTCGCTCTTGTGTTAGTGTTGAAAAAACACTTTTCGCACTTGTGTTGGTGCAGGAAACCACTTTTGCACTTGTATTAGTGTGGAAAAAACACTTTTGCACTTGTGATAGTGTTGAAAAAACCACTTTTCGCACTTGTTAGTGTTGAAAAACCACTTTTCGCACTTGTGTTAGTGTTGAAAAACCACTTTTCGCACTTGTGTTAGTGTTGAAAAAACACTTTTCGCACTTGTGTTGGTGCAGGAAACCACTTTTGCACTTGTATTAGTGTGGAAAAAACACTTTTTGCACTTGTGATAGTGTTGAAAAACCACTTTTCGCACTTGTTAGTGTTGAAAAACCACTTTTCGCACTTGTGTTGGTGCAGGAAACCACTTTTGCACTTGTATTAGTGTGGAAAAAACCACTTTTTGCACTTGTGTTAGTGTTGAAAAACCACTTTTCGCACTTGTGTTAGTGTTGAAGAAACCACTTTTCGCACTTGTGTTAGTGTTGAAAAACCACTTTTCGCACTTGTGTTAGTGTTGAAAACCACTTTTCGCACTTGTGTTGGTGCAGGAAACCACTTTTGCACTTGTATTAGTGTGGAAAAAAACACTTTTTGCACTTGTGATAGTGTTGAAAAACCACTTTTCGCACTTATGTTAGTGTTGAAAAACCACTTTTCGCACTTGTGTTGGTGCAGGAAACCACTTTTGCACTTGTATTAGTGTGGGAAAACCACTTTTTGCACTTGTGATAGTGTTGAAAAACCACTTTTCACACTTGTGTTAGTGTTGAAAAACCACTTTTCGCACTTGTGTTTGTGCAGGAAACCACTTTTGCACTTGTATTAGTGTGGAAAAAACACTTTTTGCACTTGTGATAGTGTTGAAAAACCACTTTTCGCACTTGTGTTAGTGTTGAAAAACCACTTTTCGCACTTGTGTTGGTGCAGGAAACCACTTTTGCACTTGTATTAATGTGGAAAAAACACTTTTCGCACTTGTATTAGTGTTGAAAAACCACTTTTCGCACTTGTGTTAGTGTTGAAAAACCACTTTTCACACTTGTGTTAGTGTTGAAAAACCACTTTTCGCACTTGTGTTGGTGCAGGAAACCACTTTTGCACTTGTATTAGTGTGGAAAAAACACTTTTTGCACTTGTGATAATGTTGAAAAACCACTTTTCGCACTTGTGTTAGTGTTGAAAAACCACTTTTCGCACTTGTGTTAGTGTTGAAAAACCACTTTTCGCACTTGTGTTCATGTTGAAAAACCACTTTTCGCACTTGTGTTGGTGCAGGAAACCACTTTTGCACTTGTATTAGTGTGGAAAAAACACTTTTCGCACTTGTGTTATTGTTGAAAAACCACTTTTTGCACTTGTGTTAGTGTTGAAAAACCACTTTTCGCACTTGTGTTGGTGCAGGAAACCACTTTTGCACTTGTATTAGTGTGGAAAAACCACTTTTTGCACTTGTGTTAGTGTTGAAAAACCACTTTTCGCACTTGTGTTGGTGCAGGAAACCACTTTTGCACTTGTATTAGTGTGGAAAAAACACTTTTCGCACTTGTGTTAGTGTTGAAAAACCACTTTTCGCACTTGTGTTAGTGTTGAAAAACCACTTTTCGTACTTGTGTTGGTGCAGGAAACCACTTTTGCACTTGTATTAGTGTGGAAAAAACACTTTTTGCACTTGTGATAGTGTTGAAAAACCACTTTTTGCACTTGTTTTGGTGCAGGAAACCACTATTGCACTTGTATTAGTGTGGTAAAAACACTGTTGCACTTGTGATAGTGTTGAAAAACCACTTTTTGCACTTGTGTTGGTGCAGGAAACCACTTTTGCACTTGTATTAGTGTGGAAAAAACACTTTTTGCACTTGTGATAATGTTGAAAAACCACTTTTCGCACTTGTGTTAGTGTTGAAAAAACACTTTTTGCACTTGTGATAGTGTTGAAAAACCACTTTTCGCACTTGTGTTAGTGTTGAAAAACCACTTTTCGCACTTGTGTTGGTGCAGGAAACCACTTTTGCACTTGTATTAGTGTGGAAAAAACACTTTTTGCACTTGTGATAGTGTTGCAAAAAACCACTTTTCGCACTTGTGTTAGTGTTGAAAAACCACTTTTCGCACTTGTGTTGGTGCAGGAAACCACTTTTGCACTTGTATTAGTGTGGAAAAAACACTTTTCGCACTTGTGATAGTGTTGAAAAACCACTTTTCGCACTTGTGTTAGTGTTGAAAAACCACTTTTCGCACTTGTGTTAGTGTTGAAAAACCACTTTTCGCACTTGTGTTCGCGCAGGAAACCACTTTTGCACTTGTATTAGTGTGGAAAAAACACTTTTTGCACTTGTGATAGTGTTGAAAAACCACTTTTCGCACTTGTGTTAGTGTTGAAAAACCACTTTTCGCACTTGTGTTGGTGCAGGAAACCACTTTTGCACTTGTATTAGTGTGGAAAAAACACTTTTTGCACTTGTGATAGTGTTGAAAAACCACTTTTCGCACTTGTGTTAGTGTTGAAAAACCACTTTTCGCACTTGTGTTAGTGTTGAAAAACCACTTTTCGCACTTGTGTTGGTGCAGGAAACCACTTTTGCACTTGTATTAGTGTGGAAAAAACACTTTTTGCACTTGTGATAGTGTTGAAAAACCACTTTTCGCACTTGTGTTCATGTTGAAAAACCACTTTTCGCACTTGTGTTAGTGTTGGAAAACCACTTTTCGCACTTGTATTAGTGTGGAAAAAACACTTTTTGCACTTGTGATAGTGTTGAAAAACCACTTTTCGCACTTGTGTTAGTGTTGAAAAACCACTTTTCGCACTTGTGTTAGTGTTGAAAAACCACTTTTCGCACTTGTGTTGGTGCAGGAAACCACTTTTGCACTTGTATTAGTGTGGAAAAAACACTTTTTGCACTTGTGATAGTGTTGAAAAACCACTTTTCGCACTTGTGTTCATGTTGAAAAACCACTTTTCGCACTTGTGTTGGTGCAGGAAACCACTTTTGCACTTGTATTAGTGTGGAAAAAACACTTTTTGCACTTGTGATAATGTTGAAAAACCACTTTTCGCACTTGTGTTAGTGTTGAAAAACCACTTTTCGCACTTGTGTTAGTGTTGAAAAACCACTTTTCGCACTTGTGTTCATGTTGAAAAACCACTTTTCGCACTTGTGTTGGTGCAGGAAACCACTTTTGCACTTGTATTAGTGTGGAAAAAACACTTTTCGCACTTGTGTTATTGTTGAAAAACCACTTTTTGCACTTGTGTTAGTGTTGAAAAAACACTTTTTGCACTTGTGATAGTGTTGAAAAACCACTTTTCGCACTTGTTAGTGTTGAAAAACCACTTTTCGCACTTGTGTTAGTGTTGAAAAACCACTTTTCGCACTTGTGTTAGTGTTGAAAAAACACTTTTCGCACTTGTGTTGGTGCAGGAAACCACTTTTGCACTTGTATTAGTGTGGAAAAAACACTTTTTGCACTTGTGATAGTGTTGAAAAACCACTTTTCGCACTTGTTAGTGTTGAAAAACCACTTTTCGCACTTGTGTTGGTGCAGGAAACCACTTTTGCACTTGTATTAGTGTGGAAAAACCACTTTTTGCACTTGTGTTAGTGTTGAAAAACCACTTTTCGCACTTGTGTTAGTGTTGAAAAACCACTTTTCGCACTTGTGTTAGTGTTGAAAAACCACTTTTCGCACTTGTGTTAGTGTTGAAAACCACTTTTCGCACTTGTGTTGGTGCAGGAAACCACTTTTGCACTTGTATTAGTGTGGAAAAAACACTTTTTGCACTTGTGATAGTGTTGAAAAACCACTTTTCGCACTTATGTTAGTGTTGAAAAACCACTTTTCGCACTTGTGTTGGTGCAGGAAACCACTTTTGCACTTGTATTAGTGTGGGAAAACCACTTTTTGCACTTGTGATAGTGTTGAAAAACCACTTTTCACACTTGTGTTAGTGTTGAAAAACCACTTTTCGCACTTGTGTTTGTGCAGGAAACCACTTTTGCACTTGTATTAGTGTGGAAAAAACACTTTTTGCACTTGTGATAGTGTTGAAAAACCACTTTTCGCACTTGTGTTAGTGTTGAAAAACCACTTTTCGCACTTGTGTTGGTGCAGGAAACCACTTTTGCACTTGTATTAATGTGGAAAAAACACTTTTCGCACTTGTATTAGTGTTGAAAAACCACTTTTCGCACTTGTGTTAGTGTTGAAAAACCACTTTTCACACTTGTGTTAGTGTTGAAAAACCACTTTTCGCACTTGTGTTGGTGCAGGAAACCACTTTTGCACTTGTATTAGTGTGGAAAAAACACTTTTTGCACTTGTGATAATGTTGAAAAACCACTTTTCGCACTTGTGTTAGTGTTGAAAAACCACTTTTCGCACTTGTGTTAGTGTTGAAAAACCACTTTTCGCACTTGTGTTAGTGTTGAAAAACCACTTTTCGCCCTTGTGTTGGTGCAGGAAACCACTTTTGCACTTGTATTAGTGTGGAAAAAACACTTTTTGCACTTGTGATAGTGTTGAAAAACCACTTTTCGCACTTGTGTTAGTGTTGAAAAACCACTTTTCGCACTTGTGTTGGTGCAGGAAACCACTTTTGCACTTGTATTAATGTGGAAAAAACACTTTTCGCACTTGTATTAGTGTTGAAAAACCACTTTTCGCACTTGTGTTAGTGTTGAAAAACCACTTTTCACACTTGTGTTAGTGTTGAAAAACCACTTTTCGCACTTGTGTTGGTGCAGGAAACCACTTTTGCACTTGTATTAGTGTGGAAAAAACACTTTTTGCACTTGTGATAATGTTGAAAAACCACTTTTCGCACTTGTGTTAGTGTTGAAAAACCACTTTTCGCACTTGTGTTAGTGTTGAAAAACCACTTTTCGCACTTGTGTTAGTGTTGAAAAACCACTTTTCGCCCTTGTGTTGGTGCAGGAAACCACTTTTGCACTTGTATTAGTGTGGAAAAAACACTTTTTGCACTTGTGATAGTGTTGAAAAACCACTTTTCGCACTTGTGTTAGTGTTGAAAAACCACTTTTCGCACTTGTATTAGTGCAGGAAACCACTTTTGCACTTGTATTAGTGTGGAAAAAACACTTTTTGCACTTGTGATAGTGTTGAAAAACCACTTTTCGCACTTGTGTTAGTGTTGAAAAACCACTTTTCGCACTTGTGTTGGTGCAGGAAACCACTTTTGCACTTGTATTAGTGTGGAAAAACCACTTTTCGCACTTCTGTTAGTGTTGAAAAACCACTTTTCGCACTTGTGTTAGTGTTGAAAAACCACTTTTCGCACTTGTGTTGGTGCAGGAAACCACTTTTGCACTTGTATTAATGTGGAAAAAACACTTTTCGCACTTGTGTTGGTGCAGGGAACCACTTTTGCACTTGTATTAGTGTGGAAAAAACACTTTTCGCACTTGTGTTAGTGTTGAAAAACCACTTTTCGCACTTGTGTTGGTGCAGGAAACCACTTTTGCACTTGCATTAATGTGGAAAAAACACTTTTTGCACTTGTGATAGTGTTGAAAAACCACTTTTTACACTTGTGTTAGTGTTGAAAAACCACTTTTCGCACTTGTGTTAGTGTTGAAAAACCACTTTTCGCACTTGTGTTGGTGCAGGAAACCACTTTTGCACTTGTATTAGTGTGGAAAAAACACTTTTCGCACTTGTGTTAGTGTTGAAAAACCACTTTTCGCACTTGTGTTGGTGCAGGAAACCACTTTTGCACTTGTATTAGTGTGGAAAAAACACTTTTCGCACTTGTGTTAGTGTTGAAAAACCACTTTTCGCACTTGTGTTAGTGTTGAAAAAACACTTTTCGCACTTGTGTTGGTGCAGGAAACCACTTTTGCACTTGTATTAGTGTGGAAAAAACACTTTTTGCACTTGTGATAGTGTTGAAAAACCACTTTTCGCACTTGTTAGTGTTGAAAAACCACTTTTCGCACTTGTGTTAGTGTTGAAAAACCACTTTTCGCACTTGTGTTAGTGTTGAAAAAACACTTTTCGCACTTGTGTTGGTGCAGGAAACCACTTTTGCACTTGTATTAGTGTGGAAAAAACACTTTTTGCACTTGTGATAGTGTTGAAAAACCACTTTTCGCACTTGTTAGTGTTGAAAAACCACTTTTCGCACTTGTGTTGGTGCAGGAAACCACTTTTGCACTTGTATTAGTGTGGAAAAACCACTTTTTGCACTTGTGTTAGTGTTGAAAAACCACTTTTCGCACTTGTGTTAGTGTTGAAAAACCACTTTTCGCACTTGTGTTAGTGTTGAAAAACCACTTTTCGCACTTGTGTTAGTGTTGAAAACCACTTTTCGCACTTGAGTTGGTGCAGGAAACCACTTTTGCACTTGTATTAGTGTGGAAAAAACACTTTTTGCACTTGTGATAGTGTTGAAAAACCACTTTTCGCACTTATGTTAGTGTTGAAAAACCACTTTTCGCACTTGTGTTGGTGCAGGAAACCACTTTTGCACTTGTATTAGTGTGGGAAAACCACTTTTTGCACTTGTGATAGTGTTGAAAAACCACTTTTCACACTTGTGTTAGTGTTGAAAAACCACTTTTCGCACTTGTGTTTGTGCAGGAAACCACTTTTGCACTTGTATTAGTGTGGAAAAAACACTTTTTGCACTTGTGATAGTGTTGAAAAACCACTTTTCGCACTTGTGTTAGTGTTGAAAAACCACTTTTCGCACTTGTGTTGGTGCAGGAAACCACTTTTGCACTTGTATTAATGTGGAAAAAAACTTTTCGCACTTGTATTAGTGTTGAAAAACCACTTTTCGCACTTGTGTTAGTGTTGAAAAACCACTTTTCACACTTGTGTTAGTGTTGAAAAACCACTTTTCGCACTTGTGTTGGTGCAGGAAACCACTTTTGCACTTGTATTAGTGTGGAAAAAACACTTTTTGCACTTGTGATAATGTTGAAAAACCACTTTTCGCACTTGTGTTAGTGTTGAAAAACCACTTTTCGCACTTGTGTTAGTGTTGAAAAACCACTTTTCGCACTTGTGTTAGTGTTGAAAAACCACTTTTCGCTCTTGTGTTGGTGCAGGAAACCACTTTTGCACTTGTATTAGTGTGGAAAAAACACTTTTTGCACTTGTGATAGTGTTGAAAAACCACTTTTCGCACTTGTGTTAGTGTTGAAAAACCACTTTTCGCACTTGTATTGGTGCAGGAAACCACTTTTGCACTTGTATTAGTGTGGAAAAAACACTTTTTGCACTTGTGATAGTGTTGAAAAACCACTTTTCGCACTTGTGTTAGTGTTGAAAAACCACTTTTCGCACTTGTGTTGGTGCAGGAAACCACTTTTGCACTTGTATTAGTGTGGAAAAACCACTTTTCGCACTTCTGTTAGTGTTGAAAAACCACTTTTCGCACTTGTGTTAGTGTTGAAAAACCACTTTTCGCACTTGTGTTGGTGCAGGAAACCACTTTTGCACTTGTATTAATGTGGAAAAAACACTTTTCGCACTTGTGTTGGTGCAGGAAACCACTTTTGCACTTGTATTAGTGTGGAAAAAACACTTTTCGCACTTGTGTTAGTGTTGAAAAACCACTTTTCGCACTTGTGTTGGTGCAGGAAACCACTTTTGCACTTGCATTAATGTGGAAAAAACACTTTTTGCACTTGTGATAGTGTTGAAAAACCACTTTTTACACTTGTGTTAGTGTTGAAAAACCACTTTTCGCACTTGTGTTAGTGTTGAAAAACCACTTTTCGCACATGTGTTGGTGCAGGAAACCACTTTTGCACTTGTATTAGTGTGGAAAAAACACTTTTCGCACTTGTGTTAGTGTTGAAAAACCACTTTTCGCACTTGTGTTGGTGCAGGAAACCACTTTTGCACTTGTATTAGTGTGGTAAAAACACTTTTTGCACTTGTGATAGTGTTGAAAAACCACTTTTTACACTTGTGTTAGTGTTGAAAAACCACTTTTCGCACTTGTGTTGGTGCAGGAAACCACTTTTCCACTTGTATTAGTGTGGAAAAACCACTTTTCGCACTTGTGTTAGTGTTGAAAAACCACTTTTCGCACTTGTGTTAGTGTTGAAAAACCACTTTTCGCACTTGTGTTGGTGCAGGAAACCACTTTTGCACTTGTATTAGTGTGGAAAAAACACTTTTTGCACTTGTGATAGTGTTGAAAAACCACTTTTCGCACTTGTGTTAGTGTTGAAAAACCACTTTTCGCACTTGTGTTAGTGTTGAAAAACCACTTTTCGCACTTGTGTTGGTGCAGGAAACCACTTTTGCACTTGTATTAGTGTGGAAAAAACACTTTTTGCACTTGTGATAGTGTTTAAAAACCACTTTTCGCACTTGTGTTAGTGTTGAAAAACCACTTTTGCACTTGTATTAGTGTGGAAAAAACACTTTTTGCACTTGTGATAGTGTTGAAAATCCACTTTTCGCACTTGTGTTAGTGTTGAAAAACCACTTTTCGCACTTGTGTTAGTGTTGAAAAACCACTTTTCGCACTAGTGTTAGTGTTTAAAAACCACTTTTCGCACTTGTGTTAGTGTTGAAAAACCACTTTTGCACTTGTATTAGTGTGGAAAAAACACTTTTTGCACTTGTGATAGTGTTGAAAATCCACTTTTCGCACTTGTGTTAGTGTTGAAAAACCACTTTTCGCACTTGTGTTAGTGTTGAAAAACCACTTTTCGCACTAGTGTTAGTGTTGAAAAACCACTTTTCGCACTTGTGTTGGTGCAGGAAACCACTTTTGCACTTGTATTAGTGTGGAAAAAACACTTTTTGCACTTGTGATAGTGTTGAAAATCCACTTTTCGCACTTGTGTTAGTGTTGAAAAACCACTTTTCACACTTGTGTTGGTGCAGGAAACCACATTTGCACTTGTATTAGTGTGGAAAAACCACTTTTCGCACTTGTGTTGGTGCAGGAAACCACTTTTGCACTTGTATTAGTGTGGAAAAAACACTTTTCGCACTTGTGTTAGTGTTGAAAAACCACTTTTCGCACTTGTGTTAGTGTTGAAAAACCACTTTTCGCACTTGTGTTGGTGCAGGAAACCACTTTTGCACTTGTATTAGTGTGGAAAAAACACTTTTTGCACTTGTGATAGTGTTGAAAAACCACTTTTCGCACTTGTGTTAGTGTTGAAAAACCACTTTTCGCACTTGTGTTAGTGTTGAAAAACCACTTTTCGCACTTGTGTTGGTGCAGGAAACCACTTTTGCACTTGTATTAGTGTGGAAAAACCACTTTTCGCACTTGTGTTAGTGTTGAAAAACCACTTTTCGCACTTGTGTTGGTGCAGGAAACCACTTTTGCACTTGTATTAGTGTGGAAAAAACACTTTTTGCACTTGTGATAGTGTTGAAAAACCACTTTTCGCACTTGTGTTAGTGTTGAAAAACCACTTTTCGCACTTGTGTTGGTGCAGGAAACCACTTTTGCACTTGTATTAGTGTGGTAAAAACACTTTTTGCACTTGTGATAGTGTTGAAAAACCACTTTTACACTTGTATTAGTGTGGAACAAACACTTTTTGCACTTGTGATAGTGTTGAAAAACCACTTTTTGCACTTGTGTTGGTGCAGGAAACCACTTTTGCACTTGTATTAGTGTGGAAAAAACACTTTTTGCACTTGTGATAATGTTGAAAAACCACTTTTCGCACTTGTGTTAGTGTTGAAAAAACACTTTTTGCACTTGTGATAGTGTTGAAAAACCACTTTTCGCACTTGTGTTAGTGTTGAAAAACCACTTTTCGCACTTGTGTTGGTGCAGGAAACCACTTTTGCACTTGTATTAGTGTGGAAAAAACACTTTTTGCACTTGTGATAGTGTTGCAAAAAACCACTTTTCGCACTTGTGTTAGTGTTGAAAAACCACTTTTCGCACTTGTGTTGGTGCAGGAAACCACTTTTGCACTTGTATTAGTGTGGAAAAAACACTTTTCGCACTTGTGATAGTGTTGAAAAACCACTTTTCGCACTTGTGTTAGTGTTGAAAAACCACTTTTCGCACTTGTGTTAGTGTTGAAAAACCACTTTTCGCACTTGTGTTCGCGCAGGAAACCACTTTTGCACTTGTATTAGTGTGGAAAAAACACTTTTTGCACTTGTGATAGTGTTGAAAAACCACTTTTCGCACTTGTGTTAGTGTTGAAAAACCACTTTTCGCACTTGTGTTGGTGCAGGAAACCACTTTTGCACTTGTATTAGTGTGGAAAAAACACTTTTTGCACTTGTGATAGTGTTGAAAAACCACTTTTCGCACTTGTGTTAGTGTTGAAAAACCACTTTTCGCACTTGTGTTAGTGTTGAAAAACCACTTTTCGCACTTGTGTTGGTGCAGGAAACCACTTTTGCACTTGTATTAGTGTGGAAAAAACACTTTTTGCACTTGTGATAGTGTTGAAAAACCACTTTTCGCACTTGTGTTCATGTTGAAAAACCACTTTTCGCACTTGTGTTAGTGTTGGAAAACCACTTTTCGCACTTGTATTAGTGTGGAAAAAACACTTTTTGCACTTGTGATAGTGTTGAAAAACCACTTTTCGCACTTGTGTTAGTGTTGAAAAACCACTTTTCGCACTTGTGTTAGTGTTGAAAAACCACTTTTCGCACTTGTGTTGGTGCAGGAAACCACTTTTGCACTTGTATTAGTGTGGAAAAAACACTTTTTGCACTTGTGATAGTGTTGAAAAACCACTTTTCGCACTTGTGTTCATGTTGAAAAACCACTTTTCGCACTTGTGTTGGTGCAGGAAACCACTTTTGCACTTGTATTAGTGTGGAAAAAACACTTTTTGCACTTGTGATAATGTTGAAAAACCACTTTTCGCACTTGTGTTAGTGTTGAAAAACCACTTTTCGCACTTGTGTTAGTGTTGAAAAACCACTTTTCGCACTTGTGTTCATGTTGAAAAACCACTTTTCGCACTTGTGTTGGTGCAGGAAACCACTTTTGCACTTGTATTAGTGTGGAAAAAACACTTTTCGCACTTGTGTTATTGTTGAAAAACCACTTTTTGCACTTGTGTTAGTGTTGAAAAAACACTTTTTGCACTTGTGATAGTGTTGAAAAACCACTTTTCGCACTTGTTAGTGTTGAAAAACCACTTTTCGCACTTGTGTTAGTGTTGAAAAACCACTTTTCGCACTTGTGTTAGTGTTGAAAAAACACTTTTCGCACTTGTGTTGGTGCAGGAAACCACTTTTGCACTTGTATTAGTGTGGAAAAAACACTTTTTGCACTTGTGATAGTGTTGAAAAACCACTTTTCGCACTTGTTAGTGTTGAAAAACCACTTTTCGCACTTGTGTTGGTGCAGGAAACCACTTTTGCACTTGTATTAGTGTGGAAAAACCACTTTTTGCACTTGTGTTAGTGTTGAAAAACCACTTTTCGCACTTGTGTTAGTGTTGAAAAACCACTTTTCGCACTTGTGTTAGTGTTGAAAAACCACTTTTCGCACTTGTGTTAGTGTTGAAAACCACTTTTCGCACTTGTGTTGGTGCAGGAAACCACTTTTGCACTTGTATTAGTGTGGAAAAAACACTTTTTGCACTTGTGATAGTGTTGAAAAACCACTTTTCGCACTTATGTTAGTGTTGAAAAACCACTTTTCGCACTTGTGTTGGTGCAGGAAACCACTTTTGCACTTGTATTAGTGTGGGAAAACCACTTTTTGCACTTGTGATAGTGTTGAAAAACCACTTTTCACACTTGTGTTAGTGTTGAAAAACCACTTTTCGCACTTGTGTTTGTGCAGGAAACCACTTTTGCACTTGTATTAGTGTGGAAAAAACACTTTTTGCACTTGTGATAGTGTTGAAAAACCACTTTTCGCACTTGTGTTAGTGTTGAAAAACCACTTTTCGCACTTGTGTTGGTGCAGGAAACCACTTTTGCACTTGTATTAATGTGGAAAAAACACTTTTCGCACTTGTATTAGTGTTGAAAAACCACTTTTCGCACTTGTGTTAGTGTTGAAAAACCACTTTTCACACTTGTGTTAGTGTTGAAAAACCACTTTTCGCACTTGTGTTGGTGCAGGAAACCACTTTTGCACTTGTATTAGTGTGGAAAAAACACTTTTTGCACTTGTGATAATGTTGAAAAACCACTTTTCGCACTTGTGTTAGTGTTGAAAAACCACTTTTCGCACTTGCGTTAGTGTTGAAAAACCACTTTTCGCACTTGTGTTAGTGTTGAAAAACCACTTTTCGCCCTTGTGTTGGTGCAGGAAACCACTTTTGCACTTGTATTAGTGTGGAAAAAACACTTTTTGCACTTGTGATAGTGTTGAAAAACCACTTTTCGCACTTGTGTTAGTGTTGAAAAACCACTTTTCGCACTTGTGTTGGTGCAGGAAACCACTTTTGCACTTGTATTAATGTGGAAAAAACACTTTTCGCACTTGTATTAGTGTTGAAAAACCACTTTTCGCACTTGTGTTAGTGTTGAAAAACCACTTTTCACACTTGTGTTAGTGTTGAAAAACCACTTTTCGCACTTGTGTTGGTGCAGGAAACCACTTTTGCACTTGTATTAGTGTGGAAAAAACACTTTTTGCACTTGTGATAATGTTGAAAAACCACTTTTCGCACTTGTGTTAGTGTTGAAAAACCACTTTTCGCACTTGTGTTAGTGTTGAAAAACCACTTTTCGCACTTGTGTTAGTGTTGAAAAACCACTTTTCGCCCTTGTGTTGGTGCAGGAAACCACTTTTGCACTTGTATTAGTGTGGAAAAAACACTTTTTGCACTTGTGATAGTGTTGAAAAACCACTTTTCGCACTTGTGTTAGTGTTGAAAAACCACTTTTCGCACTTGTATTAGTGCAGGAAACCACTTTTGCACTTGTATTAGTGTGGAAAAAACACTTTTTGCACTTGTGATAGTGTTGAAAAACCACTTTTCGCACTTGTGTTAGTGTTGAAAAACCACTTTTCGCACTTGTGTTGGTGCAGGAAACCACTTTTGCACTTGTATTAGTGTGGAAAAACCACTTTTCGCACTTCTGTTAGTGTTGAAAAACCACTTTTCGCACTTGTGTTAGTGTTGAAAAACCACTTTTCGCACTTGTGTTGGTGCAGGAAACCACTTTTGCACTTGTATTAATGTGGAAAAAACACTTTTCGCACTTGTGTTGGTGCAGGAAACCACTTTTGCACTTGTATTAGTGTGGAAAAAACACTTTTCGCACTTGTGTTAGTGTTGAAAAACCACTTTTCGCACTTGTGTTGGTGCAGGAAACCACTTTTGCACTTGCATTAATGTGGAAAAAACACTTTTTGCACTTGTGATAGTGTTGAAAAACCACTTTTTACACTTGTGTTAGTGTTGAAAAACCACTTTTCGCACTTGTGTTAGTGTTGAAAAACCACTTTTCGCACTTGTGTTGGTGCAGGAAACCACTTTTGCACTTGTATTAGTGTGGAAAAAACACTTTTCGCACTTGTGTTAGTGTTGAAAAACCACTTTTCGCACTTGTGTTGGTGCAGGAAACCACTTTTGCACTTGTATTAGTGTGGAAAAAACACTTTTCGCACTTGTGTTAGTGTTGAAAAACCACTTTTCGCACTTGTGTTAGTGTTGAAAAAACACTTTTCGCACTTGTGTTGGTGCAGGAAACCACTTTTGCACTTGTATTAGTGTGGAAAAAACACTTTTTGCACTTGTGATAGTGTTGAAAAACCACTTTTCGCACTTGTTAGTGTTGAAAAACCACTTTTCGCACTTGTGTTAGTGTTGAAAAACCACTTTTCGCACTTGTGTTAGTGTTGAAAAAACACTTTTCGCACTTGTGTTGGTGCAGGAAACCACTTTTGCACTTGTATTAGTGTGGAAAAAACACTTTTTGCACTTGTGATAGTGTTGAAAAACCACTTTTCGCACTTGTTAGTGTTGAAAAACCACTTTTCGCACTTGTGTTGGTGCAGGAAACCACTTTTGCACTTGTATTAGTGTGGAAAAACCACTTTTTGCACTTGTGTTAGTGTTGAAAAACCACTTTTCGCACTTGTGTTAGTGTTGAAAAACCACTTTTCGCACTTGTGTTAGTGTTGAAAAACCACTTTTCGCACTTGTGTTAGTGTTGAAAACCACTTTTCGCACTTGAGTTGGTGCAGGAAACCACTTTTGCACTTGTATTAGTGTGGAAAAAACACTTTTTGCACTTGTGATAGTGTTGAAAAACCACTTTTCGCACTTATGTTAGTGTTGAAAAACCACTTTTCGCACTTGTGTTGGTGCAGGAAACCACTTTTGCACTTGTATTAGTGTGGGAAAACCACTTTTTGCACTTGTGATAGTGTTGAAAAACCACTTTTCACACTTGTGTTAGTGTTGAAAAACCACTTTTCGCACTTGTGTTTGTGCAGGAAACCACTTTTGCACTTGTATTAGTGTGGAAAAAACACTTTTTGCACTTGTGATAGTGTTGAAAAACCACTTTTCGCACTTGTGTTAGTGTTGAAAAACCACTTTTCGCACTTGTGTTGGTGCAGGAAACCACTTTTGCACTTGTATTAATGTGGGAAAAACACTTTTCGCACTTGTATTAGTGTTGAAAAACCACTTTTCGCACTTGTGTTAGTGTTGAAAAACCACTTTTCACACTTGTGTTAGTGTTGAAAAACCACTTTTCGCACTTGTGTTGGTGCAGGAAACCACTTTTGCACTTGTATTAGTGTGGAAAAAACACTTTTTGCACTTGTGATAATGTTGAAAAACCACTTTTCGCACTTGTGTTAGTGTTGAAAAACCACTTTTCGCACTTGTGTTAGTGTTGAAAAACCACTTTTCGCACTTGTGTTAGTGTTGAAAAACCACTTTTCGCTCTTGTGTTGGTGCAGGAAACCACTTTTGCACTTGTATTAGTGTGGAAAAAACACTTTTTGCACTTGTGATAGTGTTGAAAAACCACTTTTCGCACTTGTGTTAGTGTTGAAAAACCACTTTTCGCACTTGTATTGGTGCAGGAAACCACTTTTGCACTTGTATTAGTGTGGAAAAAACACTTTTTGCACTTGTGATAGTGTTGAAAAACCACTTTTCGCACTTGTGTTAGTGTTGAAAAACCACTTTTCGCACTTGTGTTGGTGCAGGAAACCACTTTTGCACTTGTATTAGTGTGGAAAAACCACTTTTCGCACTTCTGTTAGTGTTGAAAAACCACTTTTCGCACTTGTGTTAGTGTTGAAAAACCACTTTTCGCACTTGTGTTGGTGCAGGAAACCACTTTTGCACTTGTATTAATGTGGAAAAAACACTTTTCGCACTTGTGTTGGTGCAGGAAACCACTTTTGCACTTGTATTAGTGTGGAAAAAACACTTTTCGCACTTGTGTTAGTGTTGAAAAACCACTTTTCGCACTTGTGTTGGTGCAGGAAACCACTTTTGCACTTGCATTAATGTGGAAAAAACACTTTTTGCACTTGTGATAGTGTTGAAAAACCACTTTTTACACTTGTGTTAGTGTTGAAAAACCACTTTTCGCACTTGTGTTAGTGTTGAAAAACCACTTTTCGCACTTGTGTTGGTGCAGGAAACCACTTTTGCACTTGTATTAGTGTGGAAAAAACACTTTTCGCACTTGTGTTAGTGTTGAAAAACCACTTTTCGCACTTGTGTTGGTGCAGGAAACCACTTTTGCACTTGTATTAGTGTGGTAAAAACACTTTTTGCACTTGTGATAGTGTTGAAAAACCACTTTTTACACTTGTGTTAGTGTTGAAAAACCACTTTTCGCACTTGTGTTGGTGCAGGAAACCACTTTTCCACTTGTATTAGTGTGGAAAAACCACTTTTCGCACTTGTGTTAGTGTTGAAAAACCACTTTTCGCACTTGTGTTAGTGTTGAAAAACCACTTTTCGCACTTGTGTTGGTGCAGGAAACCACTTTTGCACTTGTATTAGTGTGGAAAAAACACTTTTTGCACTTGTGATAGTGTTGAAAAACCACTTTTCGCACTTGTGTTAGTGTTGAAAAACCACTTTTCGCACTTGTGTTAGTGTTGAAAAACCACTTTTCGCACTTGTGTTGGTGCAGGAAACCACTTTTGCACTTGTATTAGTGTGGAAAAAACACTTTTTGCACTTGTGATAGTGTTTAAAAACCACTTTTCGCACTTGTGTTAGTGTTGAAAAACCACTTTTGCACTTGTATTAGTGTGGAAAAAACACTTTTTGCACTTGTGATAGTGTTGAAAATCCACTTTTCGCACTTGTGTTAGTGTTGAAAAACCACTTTTCGCACTTGTGTTAGTGTTGAAAAACCACTTTTCGCACTAGTGTTAGTGTTTAAAAACCACTTTTCGCACTTGTGTTAGTGTTGAAAAACCACTTTTGCACTTGTATTAGTGTGGAAAAAACACTTTTTGCACTTGTGATAGTGTTGAAAATCCACTTTTCGCACTTGTGTTAGTGTTGAAAAACCACTTTTCGCACTTGTGTTAGTGTTGAAAAACCACTTTTCGCACTAGTGTTAGTGTTGAAAAACCACTTTTCGCACTTGTGTTGGTGCAGGAAACCACTTTTGCACTTGTATTAGTGTGGAAAAAACACTTTTTGCACTTGTGATAGTGTTGAAAATCCACTTTTCGCACTTGTGTTAGTGTTGAAAAACCACTTTTCACACTTGTGTTGGTGCAGGAAACCACATTTGCACTTGTATTAGTGTGGAAAAACCACTTTTCGCACTTGTGTTGGTGCAGGAAACCACTTTTGCACTTGTATTAGTGTGGAAAAAACACTTTTCGCACTTGTGTTAGTGTTGAAAAACCACTTTTCGCACTTGTGTTAGTGTTGAAAAACCACTTTTCGCACTTGTGTTGGTGCAGGAAACCACTTTTGCACTTGTATTAGTGTGGAAAAAACACTTTTTGCACTTGTGATAGTGTTGAAAAACCACTTTTCGCACTTGTGTTAGTGTTGAAAAACCACTTTTCGCACTTGTGTTAGTGTTGAAAAACCACTTTTCGCACTTGTGTTGGTGCAGGAAACCACTTTTGCACTTGTATTAGTGTGGAAAAACCACTTTTCGCACTTGTGTTAGTGTTGAAAAACCACTTTTCGCACTTGTGTTGGTGCAGGAAACCACTTTTGCACTTGTATTAGTGTGGAAAAAACACTTTTTGCACTTGTGATAGTGTTGAAAAACCACTTTTCGCACTTGTGTTAGTGTTGAAAAACCACTTTTCGCACTTGTGTTGGTGCAGGAAACCACTTTTGCACTTGTATTAGTGTGGTAAAAACACTTTTTGCACTTGTGATAGTGTTGAAAAACCACTTTTACACTTGTATTAGTGTGGAACAAACACTTTTTGCACTTGTGATAGTGTTGAAAAACCACTTTTCGCACTTGTGTTGGTGCAGGAAACCACTTTTGCACTTGTATTAGTGTGGAAAAAACACTTTTTGCATTTGTGATAGTGTTGAAAAACCACTTTTCGCACTTGTGTTAGTGTTGAAAAACCACTTTTCGCACTTGTGTTGGTGCAGGAAACCACTTTTGCACTTGTTTTAGTGTGGTAAAAACACTTTTTGCACTTGTGATAGTGTTGAAAAACCACTTTTTACACTTGTGTTAGTGTTGAAAAACCACTTTTCGCACTTGTGTTGGTGCAGGAAACCACTTTTCCACTTGTATTAGTGTGGAAAAACCACTTTCGCACTTGTGTTAGTGTTGAAAAACCACTTTTCGCACTTGTGTTAGTGTTGAAAAACCACTTTTCGCACTTGTGTTGGTGCAGGAAACCACTTTTGCACTTGTATTAGTGTGGAAAAAACACTTTTTGCACTTGTGATAGTGTTGAAAAACCACTTTTCGCACTTGTGTTAGTGTTGAAAAACCACTTTTCGCACTTGTGTTAGTGTTGAAAAACCACTTTTCGCACTTGTGTTGGTGCAGGAAACCACTTTTGCACTTGTATTAGTGTGGAAAAAACACTTTTTGCACTTGTGATAGTGTTTAAAAACCACTTTTCGCACTTGTGTTAGTGTTGAAAAACCACTTTTCGCACTTGTGTTGGTGCAGGAAACCACTTTTGCACTTGCATTAGTGTGGAAAAAACACTTTTCGCACTTGTGTTAGTGTTGAAAAACCACTTTTCGCACTTGTGTTAGTGTTGAAAAACCACTTTTCGCACTTGTGTTAGTGTTGAAAAACCACTTTTCGCACTTGTGTTGGTGCAGGAAACCACTTTTGCACTTGTATTAGTGTGGAAAAAACACTTTTTGCACTTGTGATAGTGTTGAAAATCCACTTTTCGCACTTGTGTTAGTGTTGAAAAACTACTTTTCGCACTTGTGTTGGTGCAGGAAACCACTTTTGCACTTGTATTAGTGTGGAAAAACCACTTTTGCACTTGTATTAGTGTGGAAAAAACACTTTTCACACTTGTGTTAGTGTTGAAAAACCACTTTTCGCACTTGTGTTAGTATTGAAAAACCACTTTTCGAACTTGTGTTGGTGCAGGAAACCACTTTTGCACTTGTATTAGTGTGGAAAAAACACTTTTTGCACTTGTGATAGTGTTGAAAAAACACTTTTCGCACTTGTGTTAGTGTTGAAAAACCACTTTTCGCACTTGTGTTGGTGTAGGAAACCACTTTTGCACTTGTATTAGTGTGGAAAAAACACTTTTTGCACTTGTGATAGTGTTGAAAAACCACTTTTCGCACTTGTGTTAGTGTTGCAAAAACACTTTTTGCACTTGTGTTAGTGTTGAAAAACCACTTTCCGCACTTGTGTTGGTGCAGGAAACCACTTTTGCACTTGTATTAGTGTGGTTAAAAACACTTTTTGCACTTGTGATAGTGTTGAAAAACCACTTTTCGCACTTGTGTTGGTGCAGGAAACAACTTTTGCACTTGTATTAGTGTGGAAAAACCACTTTTCGCACTTGTGTTAGTGTTGAAAAACCACTTTTCGCACTTGTGTTAGTGTTGAAAAACCACTTTTCGCACTTGTGTTGGTGTAGGAAACCACTTTTGCACTTGTATTAGTGTGGAAAAATCACTTTTTGCACTTGTATTAGTGTGGAAAAACCACTTTTGCACTTGTATTAGTGTGGAAAAACCACTTTTCACACTTGTGTTAGTGTTGAAAAACCACTTTTCGCACTTGTGTTGGTGCATGAAACCACTTTTGCACTTGTATTAGTGTGGAAAAAACACTTTTCGCACTTGTGTTAGTGTTGAAAAACCACTTTTCGCACTTGTGTTAGTGTTGAAAAACCACTTTTTGCACT
Source organism: Myxine glutinosa (assembly GCF_964187855.1). NCBI lineage: Eukaryota > Metazoa > Chordata > Myxini > Myxiniformes > Myxinidae > Myxine > Myxine glutinosa. Next base: position 62,158 of record NW_027618236.1, read on the forward strand.
TGTGTTGGTGCAGGAAACCACTTTTGCACTTGTATTAGTGTGGAAAAAACACTTTTCGCACTTGTGATAGTGTTGAAAAACCACTTTTCGCACTTGTGTTAGTGTTGAAAAACCACTTTTCGCACTTGTGTTGGTGCAGGAAACCACTTTTGCACTTGTATTAGTGTGGAAAAAACACTTTTCGCACTTGTGTTAGTGTTGAAAAACCACTTTTCGCACTTGTGTTAGTGTTGAAAAACCACTTTTCGCACTTGTGTTAGTGTTGAAAAACCACTTTTCGCACTTGTGTTGGTGCAGGAAACCACTTTTGCACTTGTATTAGTGTGGTAAAAACACATTTTGCACTTGTGATAGTGTTGAAAAACCACTTTTCGCACTTGTGTTAGTGTTGAAAAACCACTTTTCGCACTTGTGTTGGTGCAGGAAACCACTTTTGCACTTGTATTAGTGTGGAAAAAACACTTTTCACACTTGTGTTAGTGTTGAAAAACCACTTTTCGCACTTGTGTTAGTATTGAAAAACCACTTTTCGAACTTGTGTTGGTGCAGGAAACCACTTTTGCACTTGTATTAGTGTGGAAAAAACACTTTTTGCACTTGTGATAGTGTTGAAAAACCACTTTTCGCACTTGTGTTAGTGTTGAAAAACCACTTTTCGCACTTGTGTTGGTGTAGGAAACCACTTTTGCACTTGTATTAGTGTGGAAAAAACACTTTTTGCACTTGTGATAGTGTTGAAAAACCACTTTTCGCACTTGTGTTAGTGTTGCAAAAACACTTTTTGCACTTGTGTTAGTGTTGAAAAACCACTTTCCGCACTTGTGTTGGTGCAGGAAACCACTTTTGCACTTGTATTAGTGTGGTAAAAACACTTTTTGCACTTGTGATAGTGTTGAAAAACCACTTTTCGCACTTGTGTTGGTGCAGGAAACAACTTTTGCACTTGTATTAGTGTGGAAAAACCACTTTTCGCACTTGTGTTAGTGTTGAAAAACCACTTTTCGCACTTGTGTTAGTGTTGAAAAACCACTTTTCGCACTTGTGTTGGTGCAGGAAACCACTTTTGCACTTGTATTAGTGTGGAAAAACCACTTTTCGCACTTGTGATAGTGTTGAAAAAGCACTTTTCGCACTTGTGTTAGTGTTGAAAAACCACTTTTCGCACTTGTGTTGGTGCAGGAAACCACTTTTGCACTTGTATTAGTGTGGAAAAAACACTTTTTGCACTTGTGATAGTGTTGAAAAACCACTTTTCGCACTTGTGTTGGTGCAGGAAACCACTATTGCACTTGTATTAGTGTGCTAAAAACACTTTTTGCACTTGTGATAGTGTTGAAAAACCACTTTTTGCACTTGTGATAGTGTTGAAAATCCACTTTTCGCACTTGTGTTAGTGTTGAAAAACCACTTTTCGCACTTGTGTTGGTGCAGGAAACCACTTTTGCACTTGTATTAGTGTGGAAAAACCACTTTTGCACTTGTATTAGTGTGGAAAAACCACTTTTCACACTTGTGTTAGTGTTGAAAAACCACTTTTCGCACTTGTGTTGGTGCAGGAAACCACTTTTGCACTTGTATTAGTGTGGAAAAAACACTTTTCGCACTTGTGTTAGTGTTGAAAAACCACTTTTCGCACTTGTGTTAGTGTTGAAAAACCACTTTTCGCACTTGTGTTGGTGCAGGAAACCACTTTTGCACTTGTATTAGTGTGGAAAAAACACTTTTTGCACTTGTGATAGTGTTGAAAAACCACTTTTCGCACTTGTGTTAGTGTTGAAAAACCACTTTTCACACTTGTGTTGGTGCAGGAAACCACTTTTGCACTTGTATTAGTGTGGAAAAACCACTTTTCGCACTTGTGTTGGTGCAGGAAACCACTTTTGCACTTGTATTAGTGTGGAAAAAACACTTTTCGCACTTGTGTTAGTGTTGAAAAACCACTTTTCGCACTTGTGTTAGTGTTGAAAAACCACTTTTCGCACTTGTGTTGGTGCAGGAAACCACTTTTGCACTTGTATTAGTGTGGAAAAAACACTTTTTGCACTTGTGATAGTGTTGAAAAACCACTTTTCGCACTTGTGTTAGTGTTGAAAAACCACTTTTCACACTTGTGTTAGTGTTGAAAAACCACTTTTTGCACTTGTGTTGGTGCAGGAAACCACTTTTGCACTTGTATTAGTGTGGAAAAACCACTTTTCGCACTTGTGTTAGTGTTGAAAAACCACTTTTCGCACTTGTGTTGGTGCAGGAAACCACTTTTGCACTTGTATTAGTGTGGAAAAAACACTTTTTGCACTTGTGATAGTGTTGAAAAACCACTTTTCGCACTTGTGTTAGTGTTGAAAAACCACTTTTCGCACTTGTGTTGGTGCAGGAAACCACTTTTGCACTTGTATTAGTGTGGTAAAAACACGTTTTGCACTTGTGATAGTGTTGAAAAACCACTTTTGCACTTGTATTAGTGTGGAACAAACACTTTTTGCACTTGTGATAGTGTTGAAAAACCACTTTTCGCACTTGTGTTGGTGCAGGAAACCACTTTTGCACTTGTATTAGTGTGGAAAAAACACTTTTTGCATTTGTGATAGTGTTGAAAAACCACTTTTCGCACTTGTGTTAGTGTTGAAAAACCACTTTTCGCACTTGTGTTGGTGCAGGAAACCACTTTTGCACTTGTTTTAGTGTGGTAAAAACACTTTTTGCACTTGTGATAGTGTTGAAAAACCACTTTTTACACTTGTGTTAGTGTTGAAAAACCACTTTTCGCACTTGTGTTGGTGCAGGAAACCACTTTTCCACTTGTATTAGTGTGGAAAAACCACTTTTCGCACTTGTGTTAGTGTTGAAAAACCACTTTTCGCACTTGTGTTAGTGTTGAAAAACCACTTTTCGCACTTGTGTTGGTGCAGGAAACCACTTTTGCACTTGTATTAGTGTGGAAAAAACACTTTTTGCACTTGTGATAGTGTTGAAAAACCACTTTTCGCACTTGTGTTAGTGTTGAAAAACCACTTTTCGCACTTGTGTTAGTGTTGAAAAACCACTTTTCGCACTTGTGTTGGTGCAGGAAACCACTTTTGCACTTGTATTAGTGTGGAAAAAACACTTTTTGCACTTGTGATAGTGTTTAAAAACCACTTTTCGCACTTGTGTTAGTGTTGAAAAACCACTTTTCGCACTTGTGTTGGTGCAGGAAACCACTTTTGCACTTGTATTAGTGTGGAAAAAACACTTTTCGCACTTGTGTTAGTGTTGAAAAACCACTTTTCGCACTTGTGTTAGTGTTGAAAAACCACTTTTCGCACTTGTGTTAGTGTTGAAAAACCACTTTTCGCACTTGTGTTGGTGCAGGAAACCACTTTTGCACTTGTATTAGTGTGGAAAAAACACTTTTTGCACTTGTGATAGTGTTGAAAATCCACTTTTCGCACTTGTGTTAGTGTTGAAAAACCACTTTTCGCACTTGTGTTGGTGCAGGAAACCACTTTTGCACTTGTATTAGTGTGGAAAAAACCACTTTTGCACTTGTATTAGTGTGGAAAAAACACTTTTCACACTTGTGTTAGTGTTGAAAAACCACTTTTCGCACTTGTGTTAGTATTGAAAAACCACTTTTCGAACTTGTGTTGGTGCAGGAAACCACTTTTGCACTTGTATTAGTGTGGAAAAAACACTTTTTGCACTTGTGATAGTGTTGAAAAACCACTTTTCGCACTTGTGTTAGTGTTGAAAAACCACTTTTCGCACTTGTGTTGGTGTAGGAAACCACTTTTGCACTTGTATTAGTGTGGAAAAAACACTTTTTGCACTTGTGATAGTGTTGAAAAACCACTTTTCGCACTTGTGTTAGTGTTGCAAAAACACTTTTTGCACTTGTGTTAGTGTTGAAAAACCACTTTCCGCACTTGTGTTGGTGCAGGAAACCACTTTTGCACTTGTATTAGTGTGGTTAAAAACACTTTTTGCACTTGTGATAGTGTTGAAAAACCACTTTTCGCACTTGTGTTGGTGCAGGAAACAACTTTTGCACTTGTATTAGTGTGGAAAAACCACTTTTCGCACTTGTGTTAGTGTTGAAAAACCACTTTTCGCACTTGTGTTAGTGTTGAAAAACCACTTTTCGCACTTGTGTTGGTGCAGGAAACCACTTTTGCACTTGTATTAGTGTGGAAAAACCACTTTTCGCACTTGTGATAGTGTTGAAAAAGCACTTTTCGCACTTGTGTTAGTGTTGAAAAACCACTTTTCGCACTTGTGTTGGTGCAGGAAACCACTTTTGCACTTGTATTAGTGTGGAAAAAACACTTTTTGCACTTGTGATAGTGTTGAAAAACCACTTTTCGCACTTGTGTTGGTGCAGGAAACCACTATTGCACTTGTATTAGTGTGGTAAAAACACTTTTTGCACTTGTGATAGTGTTGAAAAACCACTTTTTGCACTTGTGATAGTGTTGAAAATCCACTTTTCGCACTTGTGTTAGTGTTGAAAAACCACTTTTCGCACTTGTGTTGGTGCAGGAAACCACTTTTGCACTTGTATTAGTGTGGAAAAACCACTTTTGCACTTGTATTAGTGTGGAAAAACCACTTTTCACACTTGTGTTAGTGTTGAAAAACCACTTTTCGCACTTGTGTTGGTGCAGGAAACCACTTTTGCACTTGTATTAGTGTGGAAAAAACACTTTTCGCACTTGTGTTAGTGTTGAAAAACCACTTTTCGCACTTGTGTTAGTGTTGAAAAACCACTTTTCGCACTTGTGTTGGTGCAGGAAACCACTTTTGCACTTGTATTAGTGTGGAAAAAACACTTTTTGCACTTGTGATAGTGTTGAAAAACCACTTTTCGCACTTGTGTTAGTGTTGAAAAACCACTTTTCACACTTGTGTTGGTGCAGGAAACCACTTTTGCACTTGTATTAGTGTGGAAAAACCACTTTTCGCACTTGTGTTGGTGCAGGAAACCACTTTTGCACTTGTATTAGTGTGGAAAAAACACTTTTCGCACTTGTGTTAGTGTTGAAAAACCACTTTTCGCACTTGTGTTAGTGTTGAAAAACCACTTTTCGCACTTGTGTTGGTGCAGGAAACCACTTTTGCACTTGTATTAGTGTGGAAAAAACACTTTTTGCACTTGTGATAGTGTTGAAAAACCACTTTTCGCACTTGTGTTAGTGTTGAAAAACCACTTTTCACACTTGTGTTAGTGTTGAAAAACCACTTTTTGCACTTGTGTTGGTGCAGGAAACCACTTTTGCACTTGTATTAGTGTGGAAAAACCACTTTTCGCACTTGTGTTAGTGTTGAAAAACCACTTTTCGCACTTGTGTTGGTGCAGGAAACCACTTTTGCACTTGTATTAGTGTGGAAAAAACACTTTTTGCACTTGTGATAGTGTTGAAAAACCACTTTTCGCACTTGTGTTAGTGTTGAAAAACCACTTTTCGCACTTGTGTTGGTGCAGGAAACCACTTTTGCACTTGTATTAGTGTGGTAAAAACACGTTTTGCACTTGTGATAGTGTTGAAAAACCACTTTTGCACTTGTATTAGTGTGGAACAAACACTTTTTGCACTTGTGATAGTGTTGAAAAACCACTTTTCGCACTTGTGTTGGTGCAGGAAACCACTTTTGCACTTGTATTAGTGTGGAAAAAACACTTTTTGCATTTGTGATAGTGTTGAAAAACCACTTTTCGCACTTGTGTTAGTGTTGAAAAACCACTTTTCGCACTTGTGTTGGTGCAGGAAACCACTTTTGCACTTGTTTTAGTGTGGTAAAAACACTTTTTGCACTTGTGATAGTGTTGAAAAACCACTTTTTACACTTGTGTTAGTGTTGAAAAACCACTTTTCGCACTTGTGTTGGTGCAGGAAACCACTTTTCCACTTGTATTAGTGTGGAAAAACCACTTTTCGCACTTGTGTTAGTGTTGAAAAACCACTTTTCGCACTTGTGTTAGTGTTGAAAAACCACTTTTCGCACTTGTGTTGGTGCAGGAAACCACTTTTGCACTTGTATTAGTGTGGAAAAAACACTTTTTGCACTTGTGATAGTGTTGAAAAACCACTTTTCGCACTTGTGTTAGTGTTGAAAAACCACTTTTCGCACTTGTGTTAGTGTTGAAAAACCACTTTTCGCACTTGTGTTGGTGCAGGAAACCACTTTTGCACTTGTATTAGTGTGGAAAAAACACTTTTTGCACTTGTGATAGTGTTTAAAAACCACTTTTCGCACTTGTGTTAGTGTTGAAAAACCACTTTTCGCACTTGTGTTGGTGCAGGAAACCACTTTTGCACTTGTATTAGTGTGGAAAAAACACTTTTCGCACTTGTGTTAGTGTTGAAAAACCACTTTTCGCACTTGTGTTAGTGTTGAAAAACCACTTTTCGCACTTGTGTTAGTGTTGAAAAACCACTTTTCGCACTTGTGTTGGTGCAGGAAACCACTTTTGCACTTGTATTAGTGTGGAAAAAACACTTTTTGCACTTGTGATAGTGTTGAAAATCCACTTTTCGCACTTGTGTTAGTGTTGAAAAACCACTTTTCGCACTTGTGTTGGTGCAGGAAACCACTTTTGCACTTGTATTAGTGTGGAAAAACCACTTTTGCACTTGTATTAGTGTGGAAAAAACACTTTTCACACTTGTGTTAGTGTTGAAAAACCACTTTTCGCACTTGTGTTAGTATTGAAAAACCACTTTTCGAACTTGTGTTGGTGCAGGAAACCACTTTTGCACTTGTATTAGTGTGGAAAAAACACTTTTTGCACTTGTGATAGTGTTGAAAAACCACTTTTCGCACTTGTGTTAGTGTTGAAAAACCACTTTTCGCACTTGTGTTGGTGTAGGAAACCACTTTTGCACTTGTATTAGTGTGGAAAAAACACTTTTTGCACTTGTGATAGTGTTGAAAAACCACTTTTCGCACTTGTGTTAGTGTTGCAAAAACACTTTTTGCACTTGTGTTAGTGTTGAAAAACCACTTTCCGCACTTGTGTTGGTGCAGGAAACCACTTTTGCACTTGTATTAGTGTGGTTAAAAACACTTTTTGCACTTGTGATAGTGTTGAAAAACCACTTTTCGCACTTGTGTTGGTGCAGGAAACAACTTTTGCACTTGTATTAGTGTGGAAAAACCACTTTTCGCACTTGTGTTAGTGTTGAAAAACCACTTTTCGCACTTGTGTTAGTGTTGAAAAACCACTTTTCGCACTTGTGTTGGTGCAGGAAACCACTTTTGCACTTGTATTAGTGTGGAAAAACCACTTTTCGCACTTGTGATAGTGTTGAAAAACCACTTTTCGCACTTGTGTTGGTGCAGGAAACCACTTTTGCACTTGTATTAGTGTGGAAAAAACACTTTTTGCACTTGTGATAGTGTTGATAAACCACTTTTCGCACTTGTGTTGGTGCAGGAAACCACTATTGCACTTGTATTAGTGTGGTAAAAACACTTTTTGCACTTGTGATAGTGTTGAAAAACCACTTTTTGCACTTGTGATAGTGTTGAAAATCCACTTTTCGCACTTGTGTTAGTGTTGAAAAACCACTTTTCGCACTTGTGTTGGTGCAGGAAACCACTTTTGCACTTGTACTAGTGTGGAAAAACCACTTTTGCACTTGTATTAGTGTGGAAAAACCACTTTTCACACTTGTGTTAGTGTTGAAAAACCACTTTTCGCACTTGTGTTGGTGCAGGAAACCACTTTTGCACTTGTATTAGTGTGGAAAAAACACTTTTCGCACTTGTGTTAGTGTTGAAAAACCACTTTTCGCACTTGTGTTAGTGTTGAAAAACCACTTTTCGCACTTGTGTTGGTGCAGGAAACCACTTTTGCACTTGTATTAGTGTGGAAAAAACACTTTTTGCACTTGTGATAGTGTTGAAAAACCACTTTTCGCACTTGTGTTAGTGTTGAAAAACCACTTTTCACACTTGTGTTGGTGCAGGAAACCACTTTTGCACTTTTATTAGTGTGGAAAAACCACTTTTCTCACTTGTGTTGGTGCAGGAAACCACTTTTGCACTTGTATTAGTGTGGAAAAAACACTTTTCGCACTTGTGTTAGTGTTGAAAAACCACTTTTCGCACTTGTGTTAGTGTTGAAAAACCACTTTTCGCACTTGTGTTGGTGCAGGAAACCACTTTTGCACTTGTATTAGTGTGGAAAAAACACTTTTTGCACTTGTGATAGTGTTGAAAAACCACTTTTCGCACTTGTGTTAGTGTTGAAAAACCACTTTTCGCACTTGTGTTAGTGTTGAAAAACCACTTTTCGCACTTGTGTTGGTGCAGGAAACCACTTTTGCACTTGTATTAGTGTGGAAAAACCACTTTTCGCACTTGTGTTAGTGTTGAAAAACCACTTTTCGCACTTGTGTTGGTGCAGGAAACCACTTTTGCACTTGTATTAGTGTGGAAAAAACACTTTTTGCACTTGTGATAGTGTTGAAAAACCACTTTTCGCACTTGTGTTAGTGTTGAAAAACCACTTTTCGCACTTGTGTTGGTGCAGGAAACCACTTTTGCACTTGTATTAGTGTGGTAAAAACACTTTTTGCACTTGTGATAGTGTTGAAAAACCACTTTTCGCACTTGTGTTAGTGTTGAAAAACCACTTTTCGCACTTGTGTTAGTGTTGAAAAACCACTTTTCGCACTTGTGTTGGTGCAGGAAACCACTTTTGCACTTGTATTAGTGTGGTAAAAACACTTTTTGCACTTGTGATAGTGTTGAAAAACCACTTTTTACACTTGTGTTAGTGTTGAAAAACCACTTTTCGCACTTGTGTTGGTGCAGGAAACCACTTTTCCACTTGTATTAGTGTGGAAAAACCACTTTTCGCACTTGTGTTAGTGTTGAAAAACCACTTTTCGCACTTGTGTTAGTGTTGAAAAACCACTTTTCGCACTTGTGTTGGTGCAGGAAACCACTTTTGCACTTGTATTAGTGTGGAAAAAACACTTTTTGCACTTGTGATAGTGTTGAAAAACCACTTTTCGCACTTGTGTTAGTGTTGAAAAACCACTTTTCGCACTTGTGTTAGTGTTGAAAAACCACTTTTCGCACTTGTGTTGGTGCAGGAAACCACTTTTGCACTTGTATTAGTGTGGAAAAAACACTTTTTGCACTTGTGATAGTGTTGAAAAACCACTTTTCGCACTTGTGTTAGTGTTGAAAAACCACTTTTCACACTTGTGTTGGTGCAGGAAACCACTTTTGCACTTGTATTAGTGTGGAAAAACCACTTTTCGCACTTGTGTTGGTGCAGGAAACCACTTTTGCACTTGTATTAGTGTGGAAAAAACACTTTTCGCACTTGTGTTAGTGTTGAAAAACCACTTTTCGCACTTGTGTTAGTGTTGAAAAACCACTTTTCGCACTTGTGTTGGTGCAGGAAACCACTTTTGCACTTGTATTAGTGTGGAAAAAACACTTTTTGCACTTGTGATAGTGTTGAAAAACCACTTTTCGCACTTGTGTTAGTGTTGAAAAACCACTTTTCGCACTTGTGTTAGTGTTGAAAAACCACTTTTCGCACTTGTGTTGGTGCAGGAAACCACTTTTGCACTTGTATTAGTGTGGAAAAACCACTTTTCGCACTTGTGTTAGTGTTGAAAAACCACTTTTCGCACTTGTGTTGGTGCAGGAAACCACTTTTGCACTTGTATTAGTGTGGAAAAAACACTTTTTGCACTTGTGATAGTGTTGAAAAACCACTTTTCGCACTTGTGTTAGTGTTGAAAAACCACTTTTCGCACTTGTGTTGGTGCAGGAAACCACTTTTGCACTTGTATTAGTGTGGTAAAAACACTTTTTGCACTTGTGATAGTGTTGAAAAACCACATTTGCACTTGTATTAGTGTGGAACAAACACTTTTTGCACTTGTGATAGTGTTGAAAAACCACTTTTCGCACTTGTGTTGGTGCAGGAAACCACTTTTGCACTTGTATTAGTGTGGAAAAAACACTTTTTGCATTTGTGATAGTGTTGAAAAACCACTTTTCGCACTTGTGTTAGTGTTGAAAAACCACTTTTCGCACTTGTGTTGGTGCAGGAAACCACTTTTGCACTTGTTTTAGTGTGGTAAAAACACTTTTTGCACTTGTGATAGTGTTGAAAAACCACTTTTTACACTTGTGTTAGTGTTGAAAAACCACTTTTCGCACTTGTGTTGGTGCAGGAAACCACTTTTCCACTTGTATTAGTGTGGAAAAACCACTTTTCGCACTTGTGTTAGTGTTGAAAAACCACTTTTCGCACTTGTGTTAGTGTTGAAAAACTACTTTTCGCACTTGTGTTGGTGCAGGAAACCACTTTTGCACTTGTATTAGTGTGGAAAAAACACTTTTTGCACTTGTGATAGTGTTGAAAAACCACTTTTCGCACTTGTGTTAGTGTTGAAAAACCACTTTTCGCACTTGTGTTAGTGTTGAAAAACCACTTTTCGCACTTGTGTTGGTGCAGGAAACCACTTTTGCACTTGTATTAGTGTGGAAAAAACACTTTTTGCACTTGTGATAGTGTTTAAAAACCACTTTTCGCACTTGTGTTAGTGTTGAAAAACCACTTTTCGCACTTGTGTTGGTGCAGGAAACCACTTTTGCACTTGTATTAGTGTGGAAAAAACACTTTTCGCACTTGTGTTAGTGTTGAAAAACCACTTTTCGCACTTGTGTTAGTGTTGAAAAACCACTTTTCGCACTTGTGTTAGTGTTGAAAAACCACTTTTCGCACTTGTGTTGGTGCAGGAAACCACTTTTGCACTTGTATTAGTGTGGAAAAAACACTTTTTGCACTTGTGATAGTGTTGAAAATCCACTTTTCGCACTTGTGTTAGTGTTGAAAAACCACTTTTCGCACTTGTGTTGGTGCAGGAAACCACTTTTGCACTTGTATTAGTGTGGAAAAACCACTTTTGCACTTGTATTAGTGTGGAAAAAACACTTTTCACACTTGTGTTAGTGTTGAAAAACCACTTTTCGCACTTGTGTTAGTATTGAAAAACCACTTTTCGAACTTGTGTTGGTGCAGGAAACCACTTTTGCACTTGTATTAGTGTGGAAAAAACACTTTTTGCACTTGTGATAGTGTTGAAAAACCACTTTTCGCACTTGTGTTAGTGTTGAAAAACCACTTTTCGCACTTGTGTTGGTGTAGGAAACCACTTTTGCACTTGTATTAGTGTGGAAAAAACACTTTTTGCACTTGTGATAGTGTTGAAAAACCACTTTTCGCACTTGTGTTAGTGTTGCAAAAACACTTTTTGGCACTTGTGTTAGTGTTGAAAAACCACTTTCCGCACTTGTGTTGGTGCAGGAAACCACTTTTGCACTTGTATTAGTGTGGAAAAAACACTTTTTGCATTTGTGATAGTGTTGAAAAACCACTTTTCGCACTTGTGTTAGTGTTGAAAAACCACTTTTCGCACTTGTGTTGGTGCAGGAAACCACTTTTGCACTTGTTTTAGTGTGGTAAAAACACTTTTTGCACTTGTGATAGTGTTGAAAAACCACTTTTTACACTTGTGTTAGTGTTGAAAAACCACTTTTCGCACTTGTGTTGGTGCAGGAAACCACTTTTCCACTTGTATTAGTGTGGAAAAACCACTTTTCGCACTTGTGTTAGTGTTGAAAAACCACTTTTCGCACTTGTGTTAGTGTTGAAAAACCACTTTTCGCACTTGTGTTGGTGCAGGAAACCACTTTTGCACTTGTATTAGTGTGGAAAAAACACTTTTTGCACTTGTGATAGTGTTGAAAAACCACTTTTCGCACTTGTGTTAGTGTTGAAAAACCACTTTTCGCACTTGTGTTAGTGTTGAAAAACCACTTTTCGCACTTGTGTTGGTGCAGGAAACCACTTTTGCACTTGTATTAGTGTGGAAAAAACACTTTTTGCACTTGTGATAGTGTTTAAAAACCACTTTTCGCACTTGTGTTAGTGTTGAAAAACCACTTTTCGCACTTGTGTTGGTGCAGGAAACCACTTTTGCACTTGTATTAGTGTGGAAAAAACACTTTTCGCACTTGTGTTAGTGTTGAAAAACCACTTTTCGCACTGTGTTAGTGTTGAAAAACCACTTTTCGCACTTGTTTAGTGTTGAAAAACCACTTTTCGCACTTGTGTTGGTGCAGGAAACCACTTTTGCACTTGTATTAGTGTGGAAAAAACACTTTTTGCACTTGTGATAGTGTTGAAAATCCACTTTTCGCACTTGTGTTAGTGTTGAAAAACCACTTTTCGCACTTGTGTTGGTGCAGGAAACCACTTTTGCACTTGTATTAGTGTGGAAAAACCACTTTTGCACTTGTATTAGTGTGGAAAAAACACTTTTCACACTTGTGTTAGTGTTGAAAAACCACTTTTCGCACTTGTGTTAGTATTGAAAAACCACTTTTCGAACTTGTGTTGGTGCAGGAAACCACTTTTGCACTTGTATTAGTGTGGAAAAAACACTTTTTGCACTTGTGATAGTGTTGAAAAACCACTTTTCGCACTTGTGTTAGTGTTGAAAAACCACTTTTCGCACTTGTGTTGGTGTAGGAAACCACTTTTGCACTTGTATTAGTGTGGAAAAAACACTTTTTGCACTTGTGATAGTGTTGAAAAACCACTTTTCGCACTTGTGTTAGTGTTGCAAAAACACTTTTTGCACTTGTGTTAGTGTTGAAAAACCACTTTCCGCACTTGTGTTGGTGCAGGAAACCACTTTTGCACTTGTATTAGTGTGGTTAAAAACACTTTTTGCACTTGTGATAGTGTTGAAAAACCACTTTTCGCACTTGTGTTGGTGCAGGAAACAACTTTTGCACTTGTATTAGTGTGGAAAAACCACTTTTCGCACTTGTGTTAGTGTTGAAAAACCACTTTTCGCACTTGTGTTAGTGTTGAAAAACCACTTTTCGCACTTGTGTTGGTGCAGGAAACCACTTTTGCACTTGTATTAGTGTGGAAAAACCACTTTTCGCACTTGTGATAGTGTTGAAAAACCACTTTTCGCACTTGTGTTGGTGCAGGAAACCACTTTTGCACTTGTATTAGTGTGGAAAAAACACTTTTTGCACTTGTGATAGTGTTGATAAACCACTTTTCGCACTTGTGTTGGTGCAGGAAACCACTATTGCACTTGTATTAGTGTGGTAAAAACACTTTTTGCACTTGTGATAGTGTTGAAAAACCACTTTTTGCACTTGTGATAGTGTTGAAAATCCACTTTTCGCACTTGTGTTAGTGTTGAAAAACCACTTTTCGCACTTGTGTTGGTGCAGGAAACCACTTTTGCACTTGTACTAGTGTGGAAAAACCACTTTTGCACTTGTATTAGTGTGGAAAAACCACTTTTCACACTTGTGTTAGTGTTGAAAAACCACTTTTCGCACTTGTGTTGGTGCAGGAAACCACTTTTGCACTTGTATTAGTGTGGAAAAAACACTTTTCGCACTTGTGTTAGTGTTGAAAAACCACTTTTCGCACTTGTGTTAGTGTTGAAAAACCACTTTTCGCACTTGTGTTGGTGCAGGAAACCACTTTTGCACTTGTATTAGTGTGGAAAAAACACTTTTTTGCACTTGTGATAGTGTTGAAAAACCACTTTTCGCACTTGTGTTAGTGTTGAAAAACCACTTTTCACACTTGTGTTGGTGCAGGAAACCACTTTTGCACTTTTATTAGTGTGGAAAAACCACTTTTCTCACTTGTGTTGGTGCAGGAAACCACTTTTGCACTTGTATTAGTGTGGAAAAAACACTTTTCGCACTTGTGTTAGTGTTGAAAAACCACTTTTCGCACTTGTGTTAGTGTTGAAAAACCACTTTTCGCACTTGTGTTGGTGCAGGAAACCACTTTTGCACTTGTATTAGTGTGGAAAAAACACTTTTTGCACTTGTGATAGTGTTGAAAAACCACTTTTCGCACTTGTGTTAGTGTTGAAAAACCACTTTTCGCACTTGTGTTAGTGTTGAAAAACCACTTTTCGCACTTGTGTTGGTGCAGGAAACACTTTTGCACTTGTATTAGTGTGGAAAAACCACTTTTCGCACTTGTGTTAGTGTTGAAAAACCACTTTTCGCACTTGTGTTGTGCAGGAAACCACTTTTGCACTTGTATTAGTGTGGGAAAAAACACTTTTTGCACTTGTGATAGTGTTGAAAACCACTTTTCGCACTTGTGTTAGTGTTGAAAAACCACTTTTCGCACTTGTGTTGGTGCAGGAAACCACTTTTGCACTTGTATTAGTGTGGTAAAAACACTTTTTGCACTTGTGATAGTGTTGAAAAACCACTTTTCGCACTTGTGTTAGTGTTGAAAAACCACTTTTCGCACTTGTGTTAGTGTTGAAAAACCACTTTTCGCACTTGTGTTGGTGCAGGAAACCACTTTTGCACTTGTATTAGTGTGGTAAAAACACTTTTTGCACTTGTGATAGTGTTGAAAAACCACTTTTTACACTTGTGTTAGTGTTGAAAAACCACTTTTCGCACTTGTGTTGGTGCAGGAAACCACTTTTCCACTTGTATTAGTGTGGAAAAAACACTTTTCGCACTTGTGTTAGTGTTGAAAAACCACTTTCGCACTTGTGTTAGTGTTGAAAAACCACTTTCGCACTTGTGTTGGTGCAGGAAACCACTTTTGCACTTGTATTAGTGTGGAAAAAACACTTTTGCACTTGTGATAGTGTTGAAAAACCACTTTTCGCACTTGTGTTAGTGTTGAAAAACCACTTTTCGCACTTGTGTTAGTGTTGAAAAACCACTTTTCGCACTTGTGTTGGTGCAGGAAACCACTTTTGCACTTGTATTAGTGTGGAAAAAACACTTTTTGCACTTGTGATAGTGTTGAAAAACCACTTTTCGCACTTGTGTTAGTGTTGAAAAACCACTTTTCACACTTGTGTTGGTGCAGGAAACCACTTTTGCACTTGTATTAGTGTGGAAAAACCACTTTTCGCACTTGTGTTGGTGCAGAAACCACTTTTGCACTTGTATTAGTGTGGAAAAAACACTTTTCGCACTTGTGTTAGTGTTGAAAAACCACTTTTCGCACTTGTGTTAGTGTTGAAAAACCACTTTTCGCACTTGTGTTGGTGCAGGAAACCACTTTTGCACTTGTATTAGTGTGGAAAAAACACTTTTTGCACTTGTGATAGTGTTGAAAAACCACTTTTCGCACTTGTGTTAGTGTTGAAAAACCACTTTTCGCACTTGTGTTAGTGTTGAAAAACCACTTTTCGCACTTGTGTTGGTGCAGGAAACCACTTTTGCACTTGTATTAGTGTGGAAAAACCACTTTTCGCACTTGTGTTAGTGTTGAAAAACCACTTTTCGCACTTGTGTTGGTGCAGGAAACCACTTTTGCACTTGTATTAGTGTGGAAAAAACACTTTTTGCACTTGTGATAGTGTTGAAAAACCACTTTTCGCACTTGTGTTAGTGTTGAAAAACCACTTTCGCACTTGTGTTGGTGCAGGAAACCACTTTTGCACTTGTATTAGTGTGGTAAAAACACTTTTTGCACTTGTGTGATAGTGTTGAAAAACCACATTTGCACTTGTATTAGTGTGGAACAAACACTTTTTGCACTTGTGATAGTGTTGAAAAACCACTTTTCGCACTTGTGTTGGTGCAGGAAACCACTTTGCACTTGTATTAGTGTGGAAAAAACACTTTTTGCATTTGTGATAGTGTTGAAAAACCACTTTTCGCACTTGTGTTAGTGTTGAAAAACACTTTTCGCACTTGTGTTGGTGCAGGAAACCACTTTTGCACTTGTTTTAGTGTGGTAAAAACACTTTTTGCACTTGTGATAGTGTTGAAAAACCACTTTTTACACTTGTGTTAGTGTTGAAAAACCACTTTTCGCACTTGTGTTGGTGCAGGAAACCACTTTTCCACTTGTATTAGTGTGGAAAAACCACTTTTCGCACTTGTGTTAGTGTTGAAAAACCACTTTCGCACTTGTGTTAGTGTTGAAAAACTACTTTTCGCACTTGTGTTGGTGCAGGAACCACTTTTGCACTTGTATTAGTGTGGAAAAAACACTTTTTGCACTTGTGATAGTGTTGAAAAACCACTTTTCGCACTTGTGTTAGTGTTGAAAAACCACTTTTCGCACTTGTGTTAGTGTTGAAAAACCACTTTTCGCACTTGTGTTGGTGCAGGAAACCACTTTTGCACTTGTATTAGTGTGGAAAAAACACTTTTTGCACTTGTGATAGTGTTTAAAAACCACTTTTCGCACTTGTGTTAGTGTTGAAAAACCACTTTTCGCACTTGTGTTGGTGCAGGAAACCACTTTTGCACTTGTATTAGTGTGGAAAAAACACTTTTCGCACTTGTGTTAGTGTTGAAAAACCACTTTTCGCACTTGTGTTAGTGTTGAAAAACCACTTTTCGCACTTGTGTTAGTGTTGAAAAACCACTTTTCGCACTTGTGTTGGTGCAGGAAACCACTTTTGCACTTGTATTAGTGTGGAAAAAACACTTTTTGCACTTGTGATAGTGTTGAAAATCCACTTTTCGCACTTGTGTTAGTGTTGAAAAACCACTTTTCGCACTTGTGTTGGTGCAGGAAACCACTTTTGCACTTGTATTAGTGTGGAAAAACCACTTTTGCACTTGTATTAGTGTGGAAAAAACACTTTTCACACTTGTGTTAGTGTTGAAAAACCACTTTTCGCACTTGTGTTAGTATTGAAAAACCACTTTTCGAACTTGTGTTGGTGCAGGAAACCACTTTTGCACTTGTATTAGTGTGGAAAAAACACTTTTTGCACTTGTGATAGTGTTGAAAAACCACTTTTCGCACTTGTGTTAGTGTTGAAAAACCACTTTTCGCACTTGTGTTGGTGTAGGAAACCACTTTTGCACTTGTATTAGTGTGGAAAAAACACTTTTTGCACTTGTGATAGTGTTGAAAAACCACTTTTCGCACTTGTGTTAGTGTTGCAAAAACACTTTTTGCACTTGTGTTAGTGTTGAAAAACCACTTTCCGCACTTGTGTTGGTGCAGGAAACCACTTTTGCACTTGTATTAGTGTGGTTAAAAACACTTTTTGCACTTGTGATAGTGTTGAAAAACCACTTTTCGCACTTGTGTTGGTGCAGGAAACAACTTTTGCACTTGTATTAGTGTGGAAAAACCACTTTTCGCACTTGTGTTAGTGTTGAAAAACCACTTTTCGCACTTGTGTTAGTGTTGAAAAACCACTTTTCGCACTTGTGTTGGTGCAGGAAACCACTTTTGCACTTGTATTAGTGTGGAAAAACCACTTTTCGCACTTGTGATAGTGTTGAAAAACCACTTTTCGCACTTGTGTTAGTGTTGAAAAACCACTTTTCGCACTTGTGTTGGTGCAGGAAACCACTTTTGCACTTGTATTAGTGTGGAAAAAACACTTTTTGCACTTGTGATAGTGTTGATAAACCACTTTTCGCACTTGTGTTGGTGCAGGAAACCACTATTGCACTTGTATTAGTGTGGTAAAAACACTTTTTGCACTTGTGATAGTGTTGAAAAACCACTTTTTGCACTTGTGATAGTGTTGAAAATCCACTTTTCGCACTTGTGTTAGTGTTGAAAAACCACTTTTCGCACTTGTGTTGGTGCAGGAAACCACTTTTGCACTTGTATTAGTGTGGAAAAACCACTTTTGCACTTGTATTAGTGTGGAAAAACCACTTTTCACACTTGTGTTAGTGTTGAAAAACCACTTTTCGCACTTGTGTTGGTGCAGGAAACCACTTTTGCACTTGTATTAGTGTGGAAAAAACACTTTTCGCACTTGTGTTAGTGTTGAAAAACCACTTTTCGCACTTGTGTTAGTGTTGAAAAACCACTTTTCGCACTTGTGTTGGTGCAGGAAACCACTTTTGCACTTGTATTAGTGTGGAAAAAACACTTTTTGCACTTGTGATAGTGTTGAAAAACCACTTTTCGCACTTGTGTTAGTGTTGAAAAACCACTTTTCACACTTGTGTTGGTGCAGGAAACCACTTTTGCACTTGTATTAGTGTGGAAAAACCACTTTTCTCACTTGTGTTGGTGCAGGAAACCACTTTTGCACTTGTATTAGTGTGGAAAAAACACTTTTCGCACTTGTGTTAGTGTTGAAAAACCACTTTTCGCACTTGTGTTAGTGTTGAAAAACCACTTTTCGCACTTGTGTTGGTGCAGGAAACCACTTTTGCACTTGTATTAGTGTGGAAAAAACACTTTTTGCACTTGTGATAGTGTTGAAAAACCACTTTTCGCACTTGTGTTAGTGTTGAAAAACCACTTTTCGCACTTGTGTTAGTGTTGAAAAACCACTTTTCGCACTTGTGTTGGTGCAGGAAACCACTTTTGCACTTGTATTAGTGTGGAAAAACCACTTTTCGCACTTGTGTTAGTGTTGAAAAACCACTTTTCGCACTTGTGTTG